>NC_084747.1:43606097-43906097 GCF_033978785.1 Entelurus aequoreus
TGTTGGCCGTGTGTGATGTGTTATTAAAATTTGTGAAAATGTATATACATATCGATTTATTTATTTTTTGCTATGTTTAAAAGAAGCTCAATATGTTTTTAGAATTTTTTGCAGTTTTTTTCCAAACATGTAACCGCTGAAAAACATTTTTGCAATTTAGAATAAATAATGAAAAAAATGTATATCATTGTTTGATTATTTTTAATGCATTAGTTTATTTATTAAAGACAATGCAGTGCACAATATTACATATATGTATCACTGCCATAATAAGTGTACATGTGGTAAAAATAATATTTGGAACCAATTGGCTAGACTAGACTAGTCGCTGGATTGTCTTTTTAAAATATATTGCAGATAAAATAACTGCATAGTTAGTATGAGTGACTAGTGGAAAATGTATGTATGCATTTTTGGTTAAGAATAACATGTTCAGTGATTCTAAAACTGTGGTACGCATACCTTTATCTAGTGGTACACCAAAGAATCATCCATCCATCCATCCATTTTCTACTGCTTGTCCCTTTTGGGGTCACAGGGGGTGCCGGAGCCTATCTCAGCTGCACTCGGGCGGTAGACGGGGTACACCCTGGACAAGTCGCCACCTCATCGCAGGGCCAGCACAGATAGACGGACAACATTCACTTAATTAAATATTCAAACACAGTGTTAATGTTCAAACTGTGTGTAATGTTACAGTGGCCAAAACTATTAAATATACTTGTTAAATAAAACCCCTGCCTTCTTGTTAATGAAAACATAGGCCTATTACGCTACTGTATTTTAATGTTGGTCGTTATGGTGGTCCTTGGAGAGCTATGTGTTTTCTGAGGTGGTACTTAGTGAAAAAATTGAGAACCACTGTATTACATCATTAGAAAAAATAGAAATGCATTGATAAAAGGTGTTGCAAAAACAATTTTATACTAGCAACTAAGGCCCTAATGCACGTATAGATGCAGTTTTCTTCAGGTATACATCCCAAAAGGTCTGACGGAAAAAAACCTAGAGCAATTATTCTAAAAATAAATTATGTAAATCCAATTAATCTGTTTTAGACACCCAAAAATATCAACACAAAACACATTTTATATAGAATAATAGTTTTACATGTAGAAAACAATGTAAAACACATAAATGATGAATGAAACGGTGAAGATGACGATGAGCGTAGAGGAAGAAGGAAGAGATCTATCTTTTATTCAAAAGTGTTTCTCACCTTCTTTATCAAAGTACTGGCCCGCTCAACTTTCTTTGGCCCTCGAGTGGATTATTTTGCAGCCCTGCTTAATCTAAAACAGCACAGAGATTGAGTTACCAACGCTTGAGATTAATTTGGGCACTCAATTCCGCAGAATGATACGCTGAGTAAAGTGTTACAGTCTGTATTTGATGATGTTGGTCTGGACCCCAGGATGCAGAGACAGCAGGTGAAGTGCAGGTACAAAAAACCCTGTCTATTAGGGAAAAACAACAGAGAGCGTCCAGCTGGGAAGTGCACAAAAAGCAACCAGGCACAAGAAGCGTAAAAAAAAAAGCTATGCAACATGTTCCAGAGGGCCTTTTGATTGACAACCAGGCACAGCTGTGCCATCTGATTGCCAGTCAGGGAAAAGGTGAGGAAAACAGCACCTGAACCAGAGGGTAAGTGGTGGCCAACAGAAAGTGGAAAAAATAAGAGCGCCAGACATAAAATAATACAAAATACAGGAAATTAATAATAAAGTCCAAACTGTTATGTGAGATCATGACCAGTAGTTATGTGCAATGTTTAGATGTATGATAAACGAGACAGAATATGAAATCCATAGAAAAATGTTGGCAAAAATTTCCCGCGCAAACTGAATCATGCAAGAAGTACGAAGGTAGTACTGTAAAATGCATCACTAAGACGTTTTTCCTCTTCTTTGTATTGCTTTAGAACTGGCCATCTTTATTTCAGTTTTTTTCCAGAATAAATTGCAGGCAGATTACTTGTTTTTTTGGTCGGTAAATGATCCGGGGCCCACACTGTGGGAATCCCGGACCTAAAAGTTTGCACTACCTCGTCAGCAAAACAAGTTAACCAAAACACCTGATTGGATTAGAAACCATATAACAGAAATATACTACCGTATTTTTCGGACTATAAATCGCTCCGGAGTATAAATCGCCCCGGCCGAAAATGCATAATAAAGAAGGAAAAAACATATATAAGTCGCACTGGAGTATAAGTCGCATTTTTTGGGGAAATTTATTTGATAAAACCCAACACCAAGAACAGACATTTGAAAGGCAATTTCAAATAAATAAAGAATAGTGAACAACAGGCTGAATAAGTGTACGTTATATGAGGCATAAATAACCAACTGAGAACGTGCCTGGTATGTTAACGTAATATATTATGGTAAGAGTCATTCAAATAACTATAACATATAGAACATGCTATACGTTTACCAAACAATCTGTCACTCCTAAATCCCATAAAATCTTATACGTCTAGTCTCTTACGTGAATGAGCTAAATAATATTATTTGATATTTTACGGTAATGTGTTAATAATTTCACACAAGTCACACCCCCGGCCAAACTATGAAAAAATCTGCGATTTATAGTCCGAAAAATACGGTACTTGAAAATGGCAGAGAAATTCTTTCCCGCAGATTTCCTATATAAATATATATATAGACGGCCAGCAACCCCTCAATAATGTGTGTCCTTGGCCATTTTTAGACACATGTATGCGTTTACAGAAAACAATGGCCAAAACCTTAGTTTTTAGTTAATTTAATTAACCAAACTAATTAATTAATTAATAAATACATACAGTGGGGTGCGGGGACACCTAGGGGTATTTGTAGGGTGTCCCCAGCTAAATGACAGATGGTTAATAGTACTTATTGGGTCCAGTTGTACACTCTCAGTCGCATCCACATTGGTATAATACATGTGGGTCCATAGATACAAATTCAGTTAAATGTAGCTTTGATGTAGCACGCTACTTTTGCCATGTAGCTTGTAGTGTAGCTTGCTACAATTCCCTGACGATAGCTTCCCTGTAGCTTAGGTACATTTAATCGAGGGTAACTTGTAGCTTAGCTTACTACATTTTCCAAGTAGCTTGCCCATGACTGCTTTCCTGTGAAGACAAAAGAAACATAAATAGAGGAATTAAAGTGTAGCAATGCAGAAATAAAATAACTACTAAATATCACACAATGTGTTAATTTTAGGGATGTCCGATAATATCAGACTGACGATATTATGGGCCGATAAATGCTTTAAAATGTAATATCGGAAATTATCGGTATCGGTTTCAAAATGATTGGTATTGGTTTCAAAAAGTAAAATGTATGACTTTTTTAAAACGCCGCTGTGTACACGGACCCTACGAGAAGTACAGAGCGCCAATAAACCTTTAAGGCACTGCCTTTGCGTGTACGGCTTTTCACACACACACACACAGGTGAATGCAATTCATACTTGGTCAACAGCCATACAGGTCACACTGAGGGTGATCGTATAAACAACTTTAACACTGTTACAAATATGCGCCACACTGTGAACCCACACCAAACAAAAATGACAAACACATTTCGGGAGAACAGCCGCACCGTAACACAACATAAACACAACAGAACAAATACCCAGAACCCCTTGCAGCACTAACTTTTCCGGGACGCTACAATATAAACCCCCCGCTACTCCCTACCAACACCTCAACCTCCTCATGCTCTCTCAGGGAGAGCATGTCCCAAATTCCAAGCTGCTGTTTTGAGGCATGTTAAAAAAAATAATGCACCTTGTAACTTCAATAATAAATATGGCAGTGCCATGTTGGCATTTTTTTCCATAACTTGAGTAGATTTATTTTGGAAAACCTTGTTACATTGTTTAATGCATCCAGCGGGGCATCACAACAAAATTAGGCATATTAATGTGTTAATCCCACAACCGTATATATCGGTATCAGTTAATGTCGGAATCGGTAATTAAGAGTTGGACAATATCGGAATATCGGATATCGGCAAAAAAGCCATTATCGGACATCTCTAGTTAATTTAGAATAGAATAGAACAGAATACAAAGTACTTTATTGATCCCTGGGGGAAATTCAAAAATAAAATAGTAATACCGTAATGTGGTCCAATAATATATACATAATAATTACTTTCCATACTCAAATAACAATAACCTAATTAAAGGTAACATTGTAGCAAAATACATAGGTGTTTGAACAAATGTCTTATTTCTCCACTAATGGGAATTTCCAGCTGCATGTAACGTACTTAGACGTGTGTGTGTGTGTGTGCGTGTGTGTGTGATGTTCAGCTGAAATCAAACGTTTACCCCACAATTACAAGAATAAGGGGTTTAACTCACGTCAGGTTCTGGTGTTGCAGAGACTTTAAAAGTTCGACTTTTCAAAGCCGGCACTCATCAAATGTGACTTTGATCATAATCAGAGCACTTGGTTTGTTTTAACTATATGGGGGGGCTTCTCTACACTCACTCAACCTTAAACAAGGTCACAATGTAGCACAAATGTGCCACACAAAAGGGGCTCGGAATGGGAAATTGTGGCTTTTGGTGTCAAGGGGGGACAGGCGCAGGGGCCTGTGGGTGGTCAGGTCCAAGGACACATGAGTGATGGAGCGTGCACGTGTTCGCGTGTTGAGGAGGAGGAGGGTAGGACGCTGCCTGTGTGACGCCTCGCCCCTCCCTGGACGCGCCTTGCTTGTTGTCTCAGTAAACACAACGGTCCAGAGATGATCCAACACAAGCACACAGCCACCAAGCACCAGCATTAGCTGCAGAAGCCCACCCAGGAGACAAGGTCAGGACCACTGGGGAAACTTTTTAAAAGCCATGAACTCATTCACCTTATTTGTTGACACAATTTTACCCTAATGAAACAGAATCTATAAAATCGTTCTGGTCATAGTATTAGGTACACCTGCCCAATCTAATGACGCCGAACACAGAAAAATTTGACCCATTATTTTCAAATCCACAATTCAAATCATTACATCAGTACAATTTCAGCAATAAAACATCAGTAGACGAGGACGCAAATTAGAATACTGGCGGCTTATCTTCTTTTTCTGTGCTTTTTGAGCGCCGGTGTCCCTGCGGTGAGCATAAAGCGAACCTACATTTCCGTGTTTACAATAAAAAATACTGCTAGGCTCCATAATATAGCCACTGGTGTGTCAGCTTCAGAAAGAAACCGCAAAGTCCCAATGAACCTGCTCAGTGGCCTGGTGGTTAGAGTGTCCGCCCTGAGACTGGAAGGTCGTGAGCTCAAACACCGGCCGAGTCATACCAAAGACTATAAAAATGAGACCCATTACCTCCCTGCTTGGCACTCAGCATCAAGGGTAAAAATTGGGGGTTAAATCACCAAATGATTCCTGAGTGCGGCCACCACTGCTGCTCACTGCTCGCCTCACCTCCCTGGGGGTGAACATGGGGATGGGTCAAATGCAGAGGATAATTTCACCACACCTAGTGTGTGTGTGACTATCGTTGGGACTTTAACTTTAACTTTATGACACCACTGCAGCAAAAAGTGACAAAAACTTGTACAACACCTGGGGCCTGATTTACTAAAATCCAAACACCACACGCTAAACAGCGTGTGCAACCAATAAAATTGTGTGTACTATTAGTGGGCGTGTTCTGGTGATCTACTAATACCACGTGCACAATTGAAAAGTGGTAAAGATTGTGATGATCGGTCACTTCATTTCTGTTTGTTTCCTCGTTTTTGTATTTACTTCCTATCAGTGCTCTTATTTTGGTTTCCACTTCCTGCTTGTTCCGCTGAGCACTGTCTTCGTTCACTCACCTGCTGTTGATTGGCACCTGGTCCACACCTGCGGACAATCAGCATATGTCTATTTATGTTTCACTCGAGCACTCCTCAGTGCTCGAACATCACTTTATGTTGGAACTGTTTCATGCAAGACCGCTTTCTCCTCTGTTGATGATAATTAAAATCATCTTACCTGCTCATCGTCCTCCTGGTTCTTGCATCTTGGGAGTCACAAAAACGGCAGCCATGCGAGTTCCTTACAAAGACCGCCTTATTTAAATGAAGATTTTGCACGTAGTACACAGTGCATCCAGAAAGTATTCACAGCGCTCCACTTTTTCCACATTTTCCTATTTTACGGCCTTATTTCAAAATGGAATTAAAATTCTACAAACAATACCCCATAATGACAATGTGAAAGGTCTGTGAGAGTGAAAGTATTCACAGCCTTTGCTCAATGCTTTGCTGATGCACCTTTGGCAGCAAGTCTTTTTGAATACGATACCACAAGCTTGACACACCTATCTTTGGGCATTCTTCTTTGCAGCACCTCTCAAAATCCATCAGGTTGGATGAGAAGCTTCATCCAGGATGCCTCTGTAAATTGCTGCACTAATAAAAATGATAATAATAATGGATTAGATTTATATAGCGCTTTTCTAGACACTCAAAGCGCTTCACAGAGAAGTGAAAACTAGAGATGTCCGATAATGGCTTTTTTGCCGATATCCGATATTGTCCAACTCTTAATTACCGATTCCGATATCAACCGATACTGATATATACAGTCGTGGAATTAACACATTAGTATGCCTAATTTTGTTGTGATGCCCCGCTGGATGCATTAAAAAATGTAACAAGGTTTTCCAAAATAAATCAACTCAAGTTATGGAAAAAAATGCCAACATGGCACTGCCATATTTATTATTGAAGTCACAAAGTGCATTATTTTTTTTAACATGCCTCAAAACAGCAGCTTGGAATTTGGGAGGAGGTTGAGGTGGGCGGGGTTGAGGTGTGTGTTTGTGTGTGTGTGGGGGGTAGGGGGGTGTATAGTGCTGCAAGGGGTTCTGGGTATTTGTTCTGTTGTGTTTATGTTGTGTTATGGTGTGGATGTTCTCCCGAAATGTGTTTGTCATTCTTGTTTGGTGTGGGTTCACAGTGTGGCGCATATTTGTAACAGTGTTAAAGTTGTTTATACAGCCACCCTCAGTGTGACCTGTATGGCTGTTGACCAAGTATGCGTGCATTCACTTGTGAGTGTGAAAAGCCGTAGATATAATGTGACTGGGCCGGCACGCAAAGGCAGTGCCTTTAAGGTTTATTGGCGCGCTGTACTTCTCCCTACGTCCGTGTACACAGCAGCGTTTTAAAAAGTCAAAAAATGTTACTTTTTGAAACCGATACCGATCATTTCCGATATTACATTTTAATGCATTTATCGGCCGATAATATCGGCAGTCCGATATTATTGGACATCCCTAATTTTTAACCATTTATTTACTTTATTTCATTTTTGTACAAAACGTGTCAAACTAAATTCAAGTTTGATTAAAAAAAAGAATAATTGTGAACAATTTTTGTAATGGGAGGGGTTTGCCTCCAAATAAAATTCTGCTTAGGGCCACAATTTAACCTGGGGTGGCCCAGCGTGCCACTAAGGTCAACAAACCCACTGATTGATCGGAACACGGCCTCGATTAAAGCATAGGTCAATGTTTGCACAATGTTGTGATTGTTTAAATATTCCAACTTGCTGATTAGTATTTACGTGACATGATGAGGGCGTCGTCACTCATATTTATTGGCTTCATTCTGAGATAGAACCCGAAAAGATAATGATTGTTTGCGCATGGGATGGAGAAATTACACCAATTGTCTCTGTTTAAAGATGGAGGTCTTTGAAACCTGATCATTTCAACTCTCCATTCAACTGAGACAGCACAGGAAGGTAGTAGAAGAAGGAAGAAAAGGAAGGGAAAGAGAAGAGAGAGGCTAAAGAAAAAGCCCAGCGACTTCACATATGGCTCAGCTTTGCTTGTGCAGGCTCACTTCAAGGCGAAGGGCCCAGCAAACATAAACAGTGGAGGAGCTGCAGCTGGAGCGCAGAGGCAGCCTCTTGCTTACCGAGACCTCCGTACGCTAAACAATGGATCAAGTGAGGCACGGACGCTTGGCAGCGCTACAGAGAAGATTGCAGTTTAGGAAAATCCGTCCTTTCTTCCGTACGTTTATTTCTGCTTGCTCAATGTTTACCCCTGTGAGAAAACACAGCATTTTCTTCTGGAAAAAGCCAAACAACACCGCCCACCCTCCATCTTGCTGGCTCTCCTGAAAGGTCACAGAGGACACTTAACGTTTTTACCCAGCATCTTACCGACTGAATGTCAGCGTGTAGTCCATTGCAATTACCGTAGTAGCTATAGTCTTGCATTGTTGCAGTAGATCCTACAAAACAACAATGTTCCTGTCATATAAAGGATATTTGTTTTGCATTTTTGCAATTGGTCCTTAAAACCGACAATATTTCAGTCATATAGAGGATCTTTGTCTTGAATTTTTGCAGTTGGTCCTGCAAAACAACAATGTTTCTGTCATAGCGAGGATCTTAGTCTTACATTTTGTTCCAGTCAAATAAAGGATTTTTGGCTTGCATTTCTTCAGTAGGTCCTTAAAAACAACAATGTTAATGTTGTATAGAGGATATTTGACTTTTTGTTTTGCAGTAGATCTTCAAAAACAGGGGTGCACAATCTAGACCAAGGTTGTCAAACTCATTTTAGATAGGGGGCTACATGGAGGAAAATCTACGCCCAAGTGGGCGAGACTGGTAAAATCACAGCACAATAACTGATTGAGCATAGCTAAATGTTTTTAAATAAGATTGGAGATTATATTGGAAATTTCTTTTATCATATTCAAGGCTGGCAGCCCAATGGACCAGGGGTTAGCGCTGGTGCCTCACAATAAGAAGGACCTCTGTTCGATTTTAATATAAGAAATGTCAAATATAATCTCCAATCTTATTTAAAAACATTTAGCTATGCTCAATTCTTCAGCTAAAAAAACACAAAAAAACAAAATGTAAAATAATCAAAGTTCCAAAAACCTTGGAAGGGACCGCAGATGTGGGCAGCTCTGTTGACTCTTTCACTGGTTTGTGTTACCTATGCCTAATAAATAGATTGAATGTACTTCCATGGCTGTATGTTCTTGTCAACAAACAATGTATTGTTTGGATGGCAACTTGGCAAGTTTGTCACTTCAATCATTGATTTGTGCTTTAAATTCCCTCCAACCCTCGTTACTAGCACGCAGTGCAGTTTGTGTCAAGTTTTAAGGTGTTGAAAAAAAACCTGTGTCTTTTACTGACCAGTTCCTCCAACTAAGAGTGTGTGTGCTAAGACAGTGGTCCCCAACCTTTTTGTCACTGCGGACCGGTCAACGGTTGTAAATTTGTCCCACGGACCGGGAACTTTGATTGATTGTTTTACATTTAGTTTTTTTGAATTTTTTTAGCTGAAGAATTGAGCATAGCTAAATGTTTTTAAATAAGATTGGAGATTCTATTTGACATTTCTTATATTATATTCAAGGCTGGCAGCCCAATGGACCAGGGGTTAGCGCTGGTGCCTCACAATAAGAAGGACCTCGGTTCGATCCCTGGACTCGGGGCCTTTGTGTGTGGAGTATGCATGTTTTCCCTGCGTGGGTTCCTTCCGGGTACTCCGGCTTCCTCCCACTTCCAAAGACATGCACCTGTGGATAGGTTGATTTGCAACACTAAAGCATGCAGCCCTGCAAGTGTTTTGTCGATAAATCCTTAATTCCGTCATACAGACGGAGAATATTTGATGTGATGTATTAGATGTGCAGCCATCCATTAATATATTTAAAGTGCCTGCCATATAGTGCATGCTACTGTGTGAAGAGGGGTGGATGGGGTCAATGTATCCTTTTCGGTCCACAATCCAAAGTGTGCTTTGAATTTTTGCTCCTTGTGCAAATGAGTATAGACGATCTTTGACAAGCGTTTTCGCAGTAGGTCTTTAAAAACAGCAGTATTCCTGTCATTTGGAAAATCTTTGACTGTTGTTTTCTTAGTATGTTCTTAAAAACAGCCGTACATAGAGGATCTTAGACTAGCGTTACATATCGCTTCTGAAAAGCTTAATTTACAGCCCAAATAATACAATTTACTATTGGTGTTGTTATCCAAATGTTCTTCGGACATTCCCATGCATGGCCTCCTTTCCAAATGAATATTAGTGCATGTACTTGTACACCATTCGTCAATATCTCATTTATTATGGGGCACAATAAGGGGAATGGAAGCAAATTGGAGCCAAGGAATGAACTCAGATTGCAGTTAACAGTTGCCAGTGTAAATATACTGTACACAGGAAGGTGCAGTTAATGATGCATGATGTACATACTAATAAAAAGTTGGGGTTTATATACTGTAAGGACCTTCACAACTTAATAACATGAATGAATACTGTTGTTTTTTGCTGGCTGAAGGGTGGTAGACCGATACGGTTTCAGACTTGCTACATTGGAATTTAATAATTACCCTATTTATTTTTTTTACATAGTGACACAAATTGACTCCTGCTCAATCTCTATTCTAGACAATGTACTTAGGATGTGTTTAATCACTTTGTTATGTTCGCATTTGCACAAGTACTTCTGAGTCTGGATGCTGGAAACCTGAGCCACATGGTTCGTTTTCGGGGACTCCCAGGTCAATGAGGGCCAGCAGGCATTCATAGCTTTTTAACAAATCAAACTTGGTGTCACCAAGTCTTGACTTCTGCAAATAAACGCCCACGCAAAACTACGAGCATCCATTTTTATAACACGCTCACCGACACTCAGCTTATTTTGGCAGGAAATATAAACAGACGTCTCACCTTTCCCTTGTCACACTAATGGTGGAGGATAAGGGGTGAAAAAAGGAGTTTATCCAAGTCCTGGTGATGAAAATGAAGCTTTGCAGCTGTGGGCTTCCTTCTTCTGTAAAGAATACAATGAAACACACTTGAGCAAGTTTCTCATATCATTCATTCTACCTCTGAAGTCATTGTAATTCATCTGTTCTGTCACCTTTTTTATAACTCTTTCAGATTAGTTTACTATACTGTTTATATTTTATTATGATGTAAAAGCTGTGTGGATGTTTTTATCGGCACTGTAGTCAATGATTCAGAAACATAATTGTGTTCTCTTGGGTACAAAAATACACAGTGAAAGTGACAATAAAATCTATTTGACCTGTCATATAAGTGTAAAGTAAAACTACTCATGCTTTGATGACACAAACAGACACATAATGATGTTCTGTTTACAAAAAAACCCCAGTGGAACCTTGATTTAGGAACCCTATTTGCGAACTTTTCAATTGACAAACTTTTAGATCCAGTCAAATATGTCTCTGTGTGCGAACCATGTCTCTGTGTACAAACGCTTTATTCAGTCATTAATTTTGTGTCATGCCTGCAGGTAAAAAGTAGGGCCCAGTATTTTTGGGGAGGTGGAGCCCTCCAAGTCTACGGCCCTGTTTACACTGCACACCAAATAGGATTTTTGATATTTTTCGCCAGTCCAAACACTCCAAAGTGCTTCAAATCTGATCTTTTCGCATCAGATTTGGGGGTAGTCCGAAATCGATTGTAATCTGACCTTCACAAATTTGACAGCAGTGGAAAAGGAAATGCGACCTGAATACGACCTGATTGCGACTTTTACGTCATCTTTGGGCGAGCTACGTCATTCATGTTCGCAGGAAAAGACGTGAGCCCGCCAGTGGAAGTGGATACGTCATCAGAACATTCGGTTTCAGCGAGTATTTTTTCAACGGCCGAATTTTCAGCTCATCCCTCACTAGTCAAAAATAGGCTACATATATATATATATATATATATATATATATATATATATATATATATATATATATATATATATATATATATATATATATATATATATATATATATTTATATATATACATACATACATATATATATACAGTATATATTATATATGCATATGTATATATGTATATATACATGTATATATATATATATATATATATATATATATATATATATATATATATATACTGTATGTGTAAAAGCGATTGATGAAGGACCGGAAATGACTTGTGTAAATTAGTTACGTATGTGAGTTCAAAAAATAAAACTAATGTAGAGCGATGCTGATGTCCATGTCTTTTCTACTTAACAGGCATAAAAATTATATTACACTGTGGGCCTAATTTACTAAGAATTAAATACCAAGCAGTCAACAGCGTGAGCAATCTATAAAATAGCATGTACTATTAGTGGGCGTGTTGCATGCGATTTTCTAAGACTGCACGTGCAGTTGAAAAGTGATGCAGACCGCCATATTTGGAAGAGAATTTTGTGTGTACTAAACAAAGTATCACCACGGAGACACTTTCGTTTACGTTATCATGCTCCTACCTGTGGCCTTTTGATATGTTGTCAAACAAGCAGGAGACATGAACCAATTTTTATGGGCATTTTAGCAGCAGTCGTCCAGTACTTTTACATTGAGACCTTTTTTTTTTACCACTGATTTTGGAGAGAGGCTGCACTTACTCTGCTCACTATGCAAAAAATTATTTTCATTTAAGAAATATTTTAATGATATATTTTCTATGAGAAAAAATCAAACGTCATTAAAATAAAATACCAAAGGACACCAAAACAGAAAGAATGGGCCACTTTCAGGAGCTCAGTGATTTCCAGCGTGGAACTGTCATAGGATGCCACCTGTGCAACAAATCCAGTCGGGAAATGTCCTCGCTCCTAAATATTCTAAAGTCAACTGTCGGCTTAAGAAAATGGAAGAGTTTGGGAACAACAACAACTCAGCCACCAAGTGGTAGGCCACGTAAACTGACAGAGAGGGGTCAGCGGATGCTGAAGCGCATAGTGCAAAGAGGTCGCCGACTTTCTGCACATACAGTTGCTAAAGAGCTCCAAACTTCATGTGACCTTCCAATTAGCCCACGTACAGTATGCAGAGAGCTTCATGGAATGGGTTTCCATGGCCGAGCAGCTGTATCTAAACCATACATCACCAAGTCCAATGCAAGGCGTCGGATGCAGTGGTGTAAAGCACGTCGCCACTGGACTCTAGAGCTGTGACGACACGTTCTCTGGAGTGATGAATCACGCTTTTCCATCTGGCAATCTAATGGACGAGTCTGGGTTTGGAGGTTGCCAGGAGAACGGTACATTTCGGACTGCAATGTGCCGAGTGTGAAATTTGGTGGAGGAGTAATTATGGTGTGGGGTTGTTTTTCAGGAGTTGGGCCCGAACCCGATAGAATACCTTTGGGATGAATTAGAACGGAGACGGAGAGTCAGACCTTCTCGACCAACCTCACCAATGCGCTTTTGGAAGAATGGTGGAAAATTCCTATAAACACACTCCGCAACCTTGTGGACAGCCTTCCCAGAAGAGTTGAAGCTGTAATAACTGCAAAATGTGGACCGACATCATATTGAACTCTATGGGTTAGGAATGGGATGGCACCTTAAAGGCCTACTGAAATGAATTGTTTTTATTTAAACGGGGATAGCAGATCCATTCTATGTGTCATACTTGATCATTTTGCGATATTGCCATATTTTTGCTGAAAGGATTTAGTAGAGAACATCGACGATAAAGTTCGCAACTTTTGGTCGCTGATAAAAAAAGCCTTGCCTGTACCGGAAGTAGCGTGACGTCGCAGGTTGAAGGGCTCCTCACATTTCCCCATTGTTTACACCAGCAGCGAGAGCGATTCGGACCGAGAAAGCGACGATTACCCCATTAATTTGAGCGAGGATGAAAGATTTGTGGATGAGGAACGTGAGAGTAAAGGACTAGAGTGCAGTGCAGGACGTATCTTTTTTCGCTCCGACCGTAACTTAGGTACAAGGGCTCATTGGATTCCACACTTTCTCCTTTTTCTATTGTGGATCACGGATTTGTATTTTAAACCACCTCGGATACTATATCCTCTTGAAAATGAGAGTCGAGAACGCAAAATGGACATTCACAGTGACTTTTATCTCCACGACAATACATCGGTGAAGCACTTTAGCTACGGAGGTAACGTGATAGCATCGTGCTTAAATGCAGATAGAAACAAAAGAAATAAGCCCCTGACTGGAAGGATAGACAGAAGATCAACTATACTACTATCAGGAGACACCGAACCAAACACTGGACCTGTAACCACACGGTTAATGCTGTGCCGCCTGTCGAAGCCTGGCAATGCTGTTGCTAACGACACCATTGAAGCTCACCTGCGTTCCAGCAATCGACGGCGTGACAAAGGACTTCACCCGATCATCGATGCGGTCGGCGGCTAGCGTCGGATAGCGCGTCTGCTATCCAACTCAAAGTCCTCCTGGTTGTGTTGCTGTAGCCAGCCGCTAATACACCGATCCCACCTACAGCTTTCTTCTTTGCAGTCTCCATTGTTCATTAAACAAATTGCAAAAGATTCACCAACACAGATGTCCAGAATACTGTGGAATTTTGCGATGAAAACAGAGCTGTTTGTATTGGGATACAATGTGTCCCAATACTTCCGCTTCAACCATTGACGTCACGCGCAAACGTCATCATACCTAGACGTTTTCAACCGGAAGTTTCCCGGGAAATTTAAAATGCACTTTATAAGTTAACCCGGCCGTATTGGCATGTGTTGCAATGTTAAGATTTCATCATTGATATATAAACTATCAGACTGCGTGGTCGGTAGTAGTGGGTTTCAGTAGGCCTTTAAGCTCATATGTGAGTCAAGGCATTGTAAAATACTTGTGGCAATATAGTGTATATGCGTTGCAAGCATTGATATTGATTTATATTTGCATACATTTTGTGTCAACACTTATAGTTACAGTTACTCCAAACATGGCCAGTACAGTTAATAATGGTTGTGTGATGTCTGACCCTGGAACAGATGACTTCCGTTTGTAGTATTTTCTATGGGGAAAAGTTTTTCAAAATCCAAACAAATCAAAGTTTTGGACCGTAGAGGTTCTTCTGAACAGCAGCTTCCTATTAGGAGTCAGGCCAACTGACCTCCATGTGCTACAGTGTGTGGCTGAGCTGCTATCTCTCTTAAATTCAACTCTGGCTGCAAAATGAGCGATAGGGATCTAAAAAAGTTGTGGGTGTAAGAGAAAAGAGGAAAACGGTTGAAGGGTTGGGAAGCGTGAAAGAGCCTTTTATTCTCCCCAGGTCGCAATATAAACAGGTGTGACGGATGTGTTGCTAAGACAGCTGTAGTGATCTTACCACCCATGCACACAAAACATATTCCAGGTGTCACGTTGAGGCACGCACCTCCGCTCTTATTTATTGATCGCTATCAGCGCTTTCTCATTTCGGTAAAACAAACTAAAAAAGCTGCTCACCTCGGTGTTGCAGCTGAAGGCCGTCAGACACAGCTGAGAGCAGAAAGTGTGTTTTTCAAAAGTCTTCTATTTCATTACCATTGGGGATGCTCAAAGTTCTCTTTTGGACGTGGCCTGACCTGAACAAACACAACAGTAGAGAAATGACCAGGAAGTGATTGCGCACGCACTATTTATTATGTGAGACCACTCAAAGCTATCTCTGCTGCATCATCGACATATGGAAAGGTGGTGGGTGGTCCCGGTATCTTGTTACTGTAATGGTTAATACTCACAGCTGGTGGGCCTTTCTTGCCAAATCACCCACTTGACATCACACTCAGGTGCAGAAAGTTGAAACGCTGACGCTGACCTGCAGCTGAAGTGCGCCGTGGAGGTTAAATCTGGCTGCATCCTGCAGGAAAGAGCCGGATAGAGAAAGTGAACACAACACTGGTAAATAGACTATTACAAAACTACATTCAAAAAAGTATGTAGAAAAAGTTTTTTTTGTGTGTGTATAGTAGGCTATCAGCATCCTGACTTAGGACAACAAATGTATACACTTTTCCTTGCTGCAAGCGCCCTACTGATTTTCAACTCGGCCTAGGCCAGTGATGGGCAACCTACAGTCCACGGGCCACATCCGGCCCGTTGGTCCCTTTACTCCGGCCCGCCAAATATTAAAACAAAATTGAGCAAAGATCTGTTTTGTGATACTAGACTTTGACGCGCTGGCAAAAATGGGTGATCAACAACACTGCTCCCAATTAAAAAAGAATGAAAGTGTTAACCCTTTAATACTGTGGGGAGGGTGGGGGGGCGTGGCCTGCGGGCCTGCCGCGGAACAGGGTGTGCAAGGACCGGCCTCGAAGACAGCGACAGGTGAGTAGATGGCCCAGGTGGATCCTTGTTATCTACAAACCCCGTTTCCATATGAGTTGGGAAATTGTGTTAGATGTAAATATAAACGGAATACAATGATAATAATTTCAAAATGTTTTTCTTTTAAATTTGGAGATAGAGTATAAGAAAATTAAAACAACGTCAAAGGGGCTTGTGACACGAAACATAAAACAAAATGCAGGAAAAACATGTCTCATGGATGAATTAAATCAGGTAAAGAATTTTCAAAAGATTTAATTTAAACATACGCAAGTAAGGAAGAAGGTGAAAGAATAAAAAGCTACATAAAAAGTACAACATGTTGTTAAAAACAATCATTATTTCTTCCATAAAAACTTGTCGTTGGTCTTCCAGAGACTTTTGCTGTCCTTCTGTACAGAATGAGCTCTAGCTGCAATCGTCGTATTGACGCAAACCCTCTGAACCTCCTCCAGGTCTGTCAGCCTGTTGATGCTGTCCTCATTGCCCTCATTCAAAATGTCCCAGAAGTCTTTGCGGCTGCGTTGTGACCGCTGCGGTGACGCACAGTCACCCGGACGCAAGTTAATGGTGCGTCCGGATGGAGGGGATGGAGCTGCCGAGTTTGTGGACAACGAGGACGGGGATGGTTTTGGGAGGGAACCTCTGGATTTGGGTTTCAACAAATCATCCAGGATGGACGTGTCACCTAAGAGTTCTGTGAGAATGGACCTGTGACAAGAGCTGCGTTCTTGGCCGCAATCTTTCTGCTCTTTAACGTGATCAATTGCAGTAGAAGAAGACTCCAGAGGTTCTAGAAACATGCTGCTGCTGGCCTGGTCCCCACCAAGACCACCAACAGCTCTGACTGCTCCACCAGCAGACACAATAATCTTCTTTGTCCTCCGATGACCTTTTGACCTGCACACCGCCTCCTCCTGCTGCTCAGTATCAACACTTGTAACATCACTTGGAGGCTCCTGCACATTCTTCTCAGAGCTCCTCTTCTTCTTCTTCTTTTCAGGTTCTGGACACTTCTGACGAGATCTTGCATCCTTTTGCAAAGCTCTTTTGGGAGGTGCATGATGCCTTGCAGGTGCAGATGGAGTTATTTCAGCGGGCAGGAAGTTGCTGGTGACGAAGCTATCAAGTTCAGGGTGGTTCATGTCGGTGTAAAAACGGCGGAGCAACGCTAGTCTCTGTGTTGAGTCGCTTGTGAGGATCTCGGTGGCGAACTGAGGGGCTGAGGGAAAATTGAACTTGGACGCCATCTCCTGCAGCTGCTGCCTACGCAAGCACACACACACACACACACAAACACACAGACACACACACACACACACACACACACACACACACACACACACACACACACACACACACACACACACACATGCGTAAATATGGGAGGTTTTCAAATCTGGTGAAGTATTCAACACTACTCCCAGTGTTTTTCAGAAGAAAAGCCACAAGTCCAATGCTATTATTAATAAGTGGGTACATCACAAGATGAATATTTCTCCATTGTATGTCTTTTGAGGTACGCCTTCATAAAACTTTGCTACAGAAACACGTCAAAGTCACAGACGGAGCTGCTGTGTTGGTTACTAGCACTTGCGGCTTTCACTGGAAAAACAGTAAATTAAAGTAATGGCGGTAAAACCCCAATGTGGATTGGAATAATTAAACGGATGGGTTATTACAAAGGGGGATCAATATGGTTGGTATGTGTTTTCACACCCTGCAGAGATACCGCCTTCCTCCACCTGGGGAATGATATCACAACCAAAGAAGGTGCGAGTGTGTTTATGAGTGTGTTTTTGCGAGGAGTGTACATTTACGTCCGTGTTAGGAAGTATGTGCACATCCGCAGTGAAATCCCTGGGGGCCATTTCTTTTCCCTTCTCAATGCGGTTGCAGTGTGTGGGGAAAAGTCCTGCACCGTCGGGTCTCAACACAACACTGTAATGTTTGGCACGATGCTGGGAAATGGGTGGTGGTGGTGCGAGCTCAGAGGTGGTCTCTGTGTGAACGCATGCCATTGCTGGGTTCCAGGTGGGGGCGCTAAACATTTAATCTGCGGTCAGTTTTGGCCTACTTCCCTACACTGCCAGGAATCTCTCCGCCTTTCCTCCACTTGCTTGGTACACATCGTTTTTTCTCTCCAACCACACTTTCCACTTTTCATTTCATCACATTTCTTTCTTATGTGCCTCTTAATTCTCATATGGTCTTGCAGTACCTGCGCACGGCCACAGGGGTCTCCCCCAAGATGAAGGTGGTATGTCCGGTGTGCTGTATGTTCTTTTTGGTGAAGGTAACAGGGTGGGGCTCATGAAGATGCTGCGGTGGAGGGAGGAGGGCCTGGCGGTCCGGTGGGCTAGCCGGCAAACTTTCCTGGTACGTCAAATAAAAATCAACAATTAAAAAAACCATAGACAATATTAGTTTTGTTTTGCTTCGGTTGGCTGCTCAATGTGTTAGCAGATCACCTCAGAGGGGGTGAGACATTCATTAGCAGGGAGTTGGGAGTACATCTTGCGTTCAAACACGTCTCTGAGGGCGGCTCTGCTGATCAGCTCCTCGGCTTTGCTCCCGCCCACCACACGCTGGTTCGAGTGGGTGTATGCCACCTCCTCAACCCCACCTTCAATGAAGAATATACCGTAAGTCACAAAACTACTATGCGGCATAGCTTCCCGGGAGAGAGGTTCATGCTCTGCTTTCGCAATGTCCCTGTACGTTTTATTTCCCCCTCAATGAACCACAGCTCCTCAGTGCCATCGGCACTCATGCAGCCCCAGACCATGACCACCTTCCTTGACTGTAGGCTAGATGCAATTAACTAGTAAAGATGGGCGATATGGCCTAAAATCTATATTGCGTTATATAATGCAGCTTCCTGCAAAAGCAATATATATCAGTATATATTATTTAGTATGTAAATGACAATATAAGGATTTCCAAAAGTGTTACATGGGCTTCTAATTTGGCTGCTGATGTATGTGGTAACATATTGCTTGTGACAATTGATCTACTTGCTATTTTACTGTTCATATGTGGTTACTTTCCGTTATAACATAGTTCTATCTACACTTCTGAAAAAAGGAAATAAGCAGTCTTTCTTCTTTTGTTTTGATACTTTACATACATTTTGGGTGATACCACATACAGTAGTATTTGGGTACTGATTCAATATCAAGTTAGTTAGTTAGTTAGTTACAGGGCAGCATTGGTAATATCGATGCTGGTACTATTAATTTTCAAAATCATTGAATTATTAAAATTTTGATTACAATTCTAATCAGTAAGGCTGTGAATCTTTGGGTGCCCCACGACTCAATTCAATATCGATTCTTGGGGTCACGATTCGATTCAAAATCGATTTTTTTCGATTCAACGCGATTCTCGATTCAAAAACAATATTTTCCCGATTCAAAACGATTCTTTATTCATTCAATACATAGGATTTCAGCAGCATCTACCCCAGTCTGTTGACATGCAAGCAGAGTAGTAGATTTTTGTAAAAAGCTTTTGTAATTGTAAAGGACAATGTTTTATCAAATGATTGCAATAATGTAAATTTGTTTTAACTATTAAATTAACCAAAAATATGACTTATTTTATCTTTGTGAAAATATTGGACACAGTGTGTTGTCAAGCTTATGAGATGCGATGCAAGTGTAAGCCACTGTGACACTATTGTTCTTTTTTTTTTAAATTTATAAATGTCTAATGATAATGTCAATGAGGGATTTTTAATCACTGCTATGTTGAAATTGTAACTAATATTGATACTGTTGTTGATAATATTAATTTTTGTTTCACTACTTTTGGTTTGTTCTGTGTCGTGTTTGTGTCTCCTCTCCATTGCTCTGTTTATTGCAGTTCTGAGTGTTGCTGGGTCGGGTTTGGTTTTGGAATTGGATTGCATTGTTATGGTATTGCAGTGTATTGTTTTGTTGGATTGATTAATTTAAAAAAAAAAAAAAAAAATTAAAATTAAATCGATTTTAAAAAAAATTAGAATCGATTATGAATCGCACAACGTGAGAATCGTGATTCGAATTCGAATCGATTTTTTCCCACACCCCTACTAATCAGACAAATACACAGGATAGTGGTGGTGCAATATCAATTGCATATATTTAAATTATTATTTTATGTCCTATTTTCAGCTCTAATTTAAATCATTTGGTCTTTACCCATAAAATCCTCCTGTGTCCAGGGACTTATTTCTTAAGATTTTTTGATAATAAAAAATATCGATCTAACCACTGTAGTATCGACAATGGAAAATCTTACCCAGGACAGTGTCGATGGTTCCTTTGGTTGATGGTGATGTTTGTTTTTTCAGATTAGTGAATACGACACCATTAGACACGGCCACTTGTCTCTTGGTGCTTGCTGCAGATCGGAGCCCATCCTTTGAGGGCCCCGCTTTGGCTTTATCTGTGGGTGTAGTTGTGGAGCGACGTCCTCCGGTGTGCTCATCATCCGAAGAGGTGAAGGTCTCAATGTTTTCACTGAACCTTGTCCCTCTGGTCTTGTCCCTCATGCTGGAACGTCTCTTCCTGTTGTATCCTACTCTACCTTGCCCTTTGTCTCCACCTCTGCCCAAAGCATCCCTCTTGGACCTTGTCACCATCTCGATCGCCAAATCGTCCGACTCATCGGAATACTCGTCAAAGTGGTGTGATTTGGGCGGGGCAGGTGTTTTATGTTTCTTTATGACTAATGAGGAGCTTCTATCACCCTCTTCAAAATTTGTCTTACATGATTTGAGTTTAGGAAGACATTCTTGATCCCCTATATTGGAATTCCTATTACTGGTACTGCTAGAGTCTGAACTGTCCTTTTCCTCACCACCTGAACCACTGTCTCCTTCACTTGACTCCGGCACTGCTTTGAGCCTTTGGAGCAGCGTGGAGAACCCCTGCTGAAGGAGACTGGTTGGACCCGGACCAGCAGAGGGATCCCGGCTCCGTGTGCCATCCACTCCGCCAAGACCTCCCTGCTCCTCCTCTTCCTCGTCACTCCCGCTACTGAAGTCTAGCACCCCTTTGGGGATCTTGGATGCATCCATGCTCTCCTTGGATGCATCTCCAGAGTCCTGTAATCACAAATACAGTATACTGTATATAAAAGAGGAGTATGTTGGCATGAAAACAGTAGGAAGCAATGAAAAACAACCTATGAGAACATTGCCGGTGTGTAATAGAAAACAGATGTTCATGTAGCAAATCATAACAGGCCTGAATGTGACACAGGCTCCCATTATGATGTAATACGAGGAACCAACAGGGTCATAACATGTCCAGAAGCTATAAACATTTGGACCTCATTGGGACCACCAACCATGATCCAAATGTTAGTACTCCTTTATGAAGGAGAGCTTTGATGAGAGTGTTGATCATATAATGTATGTACACATCTTGCTGTTACAGTCTACTTGCATTGGGACCCGATTCGGTAGAGTGGAGATGTAAAAAAAAAAAAAAAGAAATCACTGTGTGAAGAAGTGTACACCCAATTTGTAACACACATTACCACCACCTACAGGACTAGAGTGAAACAGAAGAAAAGGCCTGAATTTTTTTTAAACAAATAAATCAGGCTGCTACTTTTAGGACTAGAGAGACCACTTTACTCAAAATTAGGCTCGAAGTCAAAGACAATGTTATCAGATGCATGACTAACACAAGAAGGCCCCCATATGAGGTATTTTTTGCATGGGAATGGGAGCTTTAAGCACAGCCACTGGGGAGAGGGGATGTGTGAGCGAAGGGATGGGAAAGATGAGCGCCCTGCGTTTCAGATCCCTGAGAAAGTGAAAAGCAACTCACGCTAACTTTGTACGTCTCTTCTATCTCCATGCTTGTGTGTGTGCTGGTTGTCATGACGCCCGCCTCCACTTGTCCTTCTCTCTGACATGGGGATGAGAAACACACGTTTGTTAACATTTTTCTCACATATTGAACAAATGACAGGCAGCCATTTTACCAATTTTTTTTTTACACAGTAACGGAGTAAATCTCATGTTCACATTTACCCAATTTAACATGTCCGAAAAGAAGTAGGACAAGGAAGAAATTATTTAAAGAGGAACTGCACTTTTGGGGGGAATTTTGCCTATCGTGGATTTTTGCCTATCATTCACAATTATTGTGAAAGACATGCCTTCTAAATAGTAAATAAATGCGATCAAAAGTCAGCTTACAATGGAGCCTATGGAAGCCGCTCTATTCTGCCTATAAAGCCCTAAAAAACATCCAAACACCTTCGTTAATATTTTATATACATGATGTAAGTATATATGTAATGTAGTGATAGGCACATTAATAGTAATATTTAATATTTACGTATTTTGCACATTTTAAGCATATGCGGTGCATTAATTTAAAAAACGCATTACAACGTTTGCGGTTTTTTTCCCCGACTCCATCACTGATTACTATTTACTGCAGACTTTATGAGAGCCCAACAAAACATCACTTAGTGTGCAAGGTCTGCTGTCATTAGAATGCCAACTGCTCGGATGTTCCCATTTAGGTGAAGAATGACTTATAATCCTCGCAAGGAAAAGGGGGGTAGAACCAAATGTCTTTTTGTGTCGTTCTCACCATTTCCAGGGCTAAATTGGCTGTCAAAGTGTACCGACTTGTTGGAATACGTCTTCGTCCTTCTACTATCCAGGTGAGAGGCATGATTTATGGTCTACAATAAAGCTTGACGAGCAAGAAAACATTGGCACACAAGGTCGGCGCAGCTATAAATAACTATTTATAGCTATAAATAACTATTTATAGCTATAAAAAACTATTTATAGCTATAAATAACTATTTATAGCTATAAATAACTATTTATAGCTGCGCCGACCTTGTGTGCCAATGTTTTCTTGCTCGTCAAGCTTTATTGTAGACCATAAATCATGCCTCTCACCTGGATAGTAGAAGGACGAAGACGTATTCCAACAAGTCCATAAGCGTTAGCGCTTATAATAACAATATCACACCTGGTTAATACTAATATTCAAGTCACAAAATTTTATGGGCGAAATAGAGGACGTCCCATTGGCTCTGCTTTAAACTGACTATTACATAAGTTTATTTACGAGTTAGAATGCATTAAAAAAATACATCTGTCTTCATGTTTTTCATAATGATTGTGAACGATAGACAAAAGTCCAAAAAAAGTGAAGTTCCACTTTAAGCTTTCCATTCTCTGCATCAGCAGTTACTAATAAATGTGTTGACCTCGTTACAATTTTTTTATTATAGAGTTAACAATTTGCAGATGTCCATCCATCCATCCATTTTCTACCGCTTGTCCCTGTCGGGGTCAAGGACGGTGCTGGAGCCTAACTCAGCTGCATTCAGGCGGAAGGCGGGGTACACCCTGGACAAGTTGCCACCTCATCGCAGGGCCAACACAGATAGACAGACAACATTCACATTCACACACTAGGACCAGTTTAGTGTTGCCAATCAACCTAACCCCAGGTGCATGTCTTTGGAGGTGGGAGGAAGCCGGAGTACCCAGAAAGAACCTACGCAGTCACGGGGAGAACATGCAAACTCCACACAGAAAGATCCCCAGCCCGGGATTGAACTCAGGACCTTCGTATTGTGAGGCACATGCACTAACCCCTGTGCCACCGTGTTGCCCTTTGCAGATGTCAATCACAATAATATAAATAAATAATAAGAGTAAAGCAGTTCACAGTAACATTGTTCAGTACTACAGAATATGTAATAATACCTTCAATAATAATAATAAATGATGTAATAGAAATAAATAGTACCGAACAACAGGAGTGGATTTGACTAAAGCATTGCATAATGAACACTTGACAGGTTTTTACCTTTTAGGGCTGTAACGGTATTGTAGATACCGCTGTATTACAGTTTCAAAATCTTCTCAATAATGCCATGGCGCGTGACGGTATCAAACAAAAACTTGGTGAGGGTTCTGAAAATAAACTAGATCTCCCTGAATCCTCTGGGCAGCGCCGAGCGGCAATGTTGGGGCGTGGAGCGCCGTTACGGAGAAAGCGAGAGTAAGCAGGAGGTGAAGTGTGTTCCGCTTTGTAGTCGATAAGAGGAATATTTTTGAGTAATGTTGCCAATAAACAAACAAACCAACCCTGGCAAAAACATAACCTATGTGGCGGAAGTGATAAAGCGTGCCACGTTCGTCTCGATTGTTCCAAGCCAAAACAGACTTGGTCAATTCGCACCGTGCCAAGGTATAGCACCTGCTGCACACATGGTAAGCTACCATCACCCGGAAAAGATGAAGCCAGCAAAGCTAAACGTCAATTTGTGAGGTATTTAAATTATTAAAAGTTAAAATGTGAGTTAACCTTTCTGAGAAACTGAAGTGAATTGTGAAGTGAAGTGAATTATATTTATATAGCGCTTTTTCTCTAGTGACTCAAAGCACTTTACATAGTGAAACCCAATATCTAAGTTACATTTAAACCAGTGTGGGTGGCACTGGGAGCAGGTGGGTAAAGTGTCTTGCCCAAGGACACAACGGCAGTGACTCGGATGGCAGAAGCTGGGATCGAACCTGGAACCCTCAAGTTGCTGGCACGACCACTCTACCAACCGAGCTATACCGCAGCAGGCGGTATAGCTCGTATAATTAGTATAATAAACTGCTTTTATTATAAAAAAATGCCCAGAGTAGAGGACAATGCTTCTCCAAAAGTAAAAGTTGAGAGAGACAGTGGATGTCCTCGCGCAATTCTTTGAACTTAAAAATACTTGTTTCTCGTAATAAATTTGATTAGAACATTTAAGCATTATGTTTGTCTTAAATTACAGAACATATGTTTATCCTAAACATTCCTGCCGCATCATTGTGCACACTATGGCATTTTAAGTACTGTATTTTTCGCACTATAAGACGCAGTTTTTTTCATAGTTTGGCCGGGGGTGCAACTTATACTCAGGAGCGACTTATGTGTGAAATGATTAACACATTACCGTAAAATATCAAATAATATTATTTAGCTCATTCACGTAAGAGACTAGACGTATAAGATTTCATGGGATTTAGCGATTAGGAGTGACAGATTGTTTGGTAAACGTATAGCATGTTCTATATGTTATAGTTATTTGAATGACTCTTACCATAATATGTTACGTTAACATACCAGGCACGTTCTCAGTTGGTTATTTATGCGTCATATAACGTACACTTATTCAGCCTGTTGTTCACTATTCTTTATTTTCAATTGCCTTTAAAAAGGCTATTCTTGGTGTTGGGTTTTATCAAATAAATTTCCCCCAAAAATGCGATTTATACTCCAGTGCGACTTATATATGTTTTTTTCCTTCTTCATTATGCATTTTCGGCCGGTGCGACTTATACTCCGGAGCGACTTATACTCCGAAAAATACGGCAATTTTTTTTGGGCATATACCATAATAATATCGTACCATAGCCTTAATACTGTGATATTGTACCGTGAGATTTTGATACCGTTACAGCCCTACTAGCTTTGCAACTTGATTAAGCATCTGTATCGTATCTTACCTCTACACTACATCTTACCTCTAGTATCTTGCGAGTGAGGCATGTCCCTTGGGTCTGTAGCCTGAAAAGGTTTTTGATCCCAAACAGCTCCCCCTTATGGATCTCGTGGCCCTGCACAGCCTCAAAGTATCGCCGTGCGCTTTCCATACCGACGACAGAACTCTGCAATTGCTGGTACCACACAATGGAAAGCCAATGGTTTAAAATCTAAAAATAACTATTACGTACAGTAAGTGCAGATGAGCGCACATCACAATCTTCACTTTACTTGTTTGTAGATTTGTCTGAGGTAGGTAATTTCCTCCACAGTCCCAAGTGAGATGAGTCTGAGGACGGTCACGTCTCTGCACTGGCCAATGCGATATGCTCTAAAGAAATATATAAAATATACTGTCAGGAATATTCAAATAGCTAGACATTTAGATGGAGGAGGCTGCATTGACAAACCTGTCAATAGCCTGGAGATCATTGGCTGGGTTCCATGTTGGGTCAAATAATATCACAACATTGGCGCCAACAAAGTTAAGACCAAGTCCACCCGCCCTGGAAGGATAGAGTCAACCTATTTCACATTCTTAAAAACAAAGAACCTGTACTGTATTATCAATATAATGAGTGTGAATTAGCAGACTAACATGGTGGACACCAGGCAGAGGTTTATGTGAGGGGAACTGTTGAACTCTTTGACAATCTGGACTCGCTCCTTGGATTTGGTTGTCCCGTCCAACCTGCTGTAGTCCAGCCCCTCAGCCATACAGTAGCTCTCCAGAACATCCAGCAGCTGCCAGGCGAAAATGAAAAGAAAACATGAGGAAGACTCAGAACTAGACATGCAAACTTAACATGGGAATGAATGGGAATGTAATGGCAGTTTTTTACTAAAATACTGAGCGAAAATGTGTGAAATTGGAGGTTCCTTTATTACACATAGCCGAAAACATCTGGCAAACAACTTCCAATCAAAACTGAGCGAGATTATGAAAATGTTTCGCATTTGAGTGAACAAGCAAAAACAACAGACTGCCTGATTGCTATAAAAAAAGTGTAAAAACGATCACCTCAGCCGTTCATAATGTTATCATTGTGTCTCAGGTGACAACAGCGCAGCACTGCACAGTCTCATTTTCCTAAAATCTCTAATTACTTTTACTTTCAGAAAGCCCTGAAGCTTACTAACTAATCTGTGTCATGAGAGAGCCATGTCTCCAGTTTGTATTTTGTCTATAAACAAGGCACGGCTGTGACAGGAGCAGCAATTAAGTCTGTCTTTTTAAAAGCGTCCACTAGCGTGCGGTTAGGACGTGAATGGGCGTTGAACGTCTAATAATGCTGATGCGTGTAAACATAACAAAACATCAAATTTCCAATTTCCTGTGGGACAGCTGCCCATCCATTAAGACATGTGCTTACTGGCCAATGCATTAGGTACACCTACAGTATGTTTACACTAACTAAAGATCATCCGTATGACTGGAGTGCTCTGCTGCTTTTAAGGCCCTAGTGTAAAAACAATATTCAAAAATTCTCCATTAAAAAAAGTTATTCAAATATCTTACCTTGGTCGACAGTGAAAAAAGAAGCACCTTGTCTTTCTTTTGCAGACAATATTTCAGCAGTTTTTGCAAAACCTAAGGAGGGAAAAATTGTCCTTAACATCAAGAGAAGCTTACAAGGCCTTAGTCCTGCGCTTTTACCTTCATTTTGCCACTGTACGTCGGGTCAGACAAGGCCTCAAACGCTTCATCTTTGCACCGCTGCAAAAAGTCTGGAAACTTCTGGAACACCTTTTGACAAATGGCGCCCACGTACTTTTCCTATTACAACAAATGAAGCGTGTGAAGGGTGCAACCATCTGTTACTGAAATAAGGGACTTTTGTTGGTGTTCGATCGAGCAGGTCCCATTCCCTGACATGAATGTTGTTTTGTTGGCAGAATACCTTGCTGTTTAAGGACCTCAAATGGTTAAGTTTAAAAATAAACAGAGCAAGTCCTAGACAGTGTTACCTCAACTTAAGACTGTTTTCAAATAAGAGTGGTCTCTCAAGTAACTGGTATGTTTTAAATTGAAAACAAAAATTCTATTAACAAGCATTCATGCCATTAGTTGGTGTAGCGAATGTCACAGTGAACACTGTAAGATGTGACCAAATTATCTGGCCTAACTGGATAGCTTTAACTTATAGCTAAAGCTGTTTTACCATCCAGTAAAAGGAAAAAAGTGAGTGTCAAGAACAGTGGTGAGAAGAAGATGTGGATGATATTTATTGAATTAAAGAACAAAAACATAAAAAAAACATCACTGAGAATGTCGCAGACTTTGTGAAGCAGTTGGAGCGTATCACTGCTAATCTGAAGCATACTAAAATAGAATGAGCTGATAACCTCCGCCAAGGATGTTAAAATAATATCTAAACAGGGGACATTTATACAAACGTACATTAAAATATGGAGAAGCTGCAGATGGTGTGTTTGACAGAGAATACTGTGGAAGTCCACTCTAAATTAATGCAATACTAAATAAAACTACTATAGCTGTTTGTAGTACATTTTATTATTGTAGTATCTTTTTTATACAATATTGCTTATCCAAAAGTTTGTTATCAAAAAGCACCACGTTTCAATGGGCAGCGTTGACTTGAGATACAAGTGTTTAGAGTTAAGAGCACTGTCACAGAATCAATTAAGCTCATAAGTTAGGTACTACTGTAATTACAATGTCATGCCCTTTTTTGATTATGTAGTCAAAGAACATTTGTTATTGGCAGAAATTGGAATTTGTTGCTGCAAAGTTCAAAGCCTCTGATTTTACCTGCTTCTTGCTGGTTCCTGCAGTGGATTGGAGAAGTGCCACATGACTGGCAACCTTCCTCAATATGGTCAAGTAGGTAAAGTACAGCGCCTTTGTTGGCACGCCCTCGGAGTTTGTCTGAAAGAGAGCACATTGTTAAATTATCACATCTCCGAAAATATCATTTAAAACAGGCAAATAGTCACTATCCAATCATAGACTATTTACAGTCACATTTACATATGCTGACCATTGTCTATTTTTAATTAATTTCTAATGTATGTAAATGTGTACAGTCAGATTAGTTATTTTGTTCAATTTCATTCCCAATCTTCTTATATATATATCTTTTTTTACCTTGGTTTATTTTGCTAGTTTGTTTCATGTAGCACAATTGCATCTTAAAAAAAATCCTTGTTTGTGAACCCTTTCACTGACAATGTAAATAAAAATCTTCTTACTCTGATATCACACACGACAGAGGTGAACTGACCTTAAAGCAGCATCTCCTTCGAGCGTATCCACTTTGACAGTTACATTTCTCTGAAGACCTCAGCAGTAATTGCACGTCTTCAGTGTCCAGCACAGTTTGATATACCGTCCGCTGAAAGTCTGTCAGGGAGCAGTACACCACCTGGAGTGGAACAAAAGACAGCATGACAGAGCGCCCCGTGATCGTTTAGGACAACATGGTTACCCCATCCTACCCTGTCGTTCTTTTTGGGCAGTTGTTCCTTGATCAGAGATTTGGTCCTTCTGAGGAAGCAGCTGGCAATCTTCCTAACCAGGTCTCTGACGGTCTTCCTGGCGGTTGCTAAGGCACGTTTGGTTGCACTGTGTCTCTGGCCTTGCTCAATGGGGTCTGACACCTTGTTCTTAAAATGCCCTAAGCTGCCAAGACAACCAGGGACGGCCCTGTGTGGAATGACATTACAGACATCAAACATGCAAAAGTAAAGTTAATAGGAGCTATTTATGTCTTCCCCCATAGGAAATATTGAAAACAAAACTACTCCATTCCAGGGTCAAACTGTCACCATCAACAATGTAATTGACAAGTACTGAACCTAAATGTTTATGCCATTAATAATTGTTCAAGTTATTTTTAGCCATGCGACATAATTAATTAATTTGATATGTTGTGGGCGTGGCTTATATTACAATTCAACCAATCAGATAATCGATCCTGCCTACCACATGTTATTCATTACATCTGCCTGCAGTTTGTATATTTCTAAATACGCAAATTATTTTTTCTTTAGATACATATAATGTTAAACAAATTATCCAAATATGTTGGCCTGTTCTTTCAACTTCGTCATTATCTTCCTCTTTATGCTCAACTACTTACTCTATACAAAACTCTTTGAACCTCATCTAAACTACTGTAATGTCATCTGGTGTAACACCTTCCCTAGCTACCTTCACAAATTAGAATCCATGCAAGAGAAAACCATAGGGGCCCTGTCATGGTCCAAGTTTAATGCCCCCACTCGTCATCTATTCCATAATTATCATCTCTTAAGACTGAGAGGTCAATATTTATCACAATGCTTGTCTAACCTATCAAGTCATCCACAGGCTGAATTTCAGGCTCTGTAGCTTGGTTCCTATCTATCGTCCCCAGCATGCCCACCACACTCGTAACTTTGACCTGATATCAGGTAAACATCGTCTACTGGCTTGTACTGCTCGAAGTGTTGTATGCAGGGGACCAAAGATCTGGAACCGGCTTGATGAGAGCCTCAGGATGCTGTATTCATTCTCCAACTTCAAAAAGAAACTGAAATCATACCTATTAACCACCTATCTCTAATGCCTCATGTGGGGTAGACTACTGTTGGGTTGTGTGTGGTTGAATGAATGTATGTATGTACCTTATGTGTATGCTTGCTTTTGTGCTCCTATATTGTGTTTATCATATAGCGTTTTTGTGCTTGCCACCATGTTTCAGCATTCCATGCATATACTGACCTCTGGACCCCCTGCTAAAAGCTTCTTCTAGCTTATCTGGGGGACCCTTTCACTTACCACCATCCTTAAATGGATATTCACTACTGTTGTAATTGTAATATGGTATTGTGAATAAACTTGAAAACATATAAATACTGTATACAAATTAATGCACTTCTGGATTGGATGTTAAACCCCATTTCATAACCCTGTATTCTTTTATGCACGTGTAATGCCAATAAATTAAATACTAATTCTAAAAATGTCTATACAAACTAAAAATATGAATACTAGAATGGTATTGGCCACTAAATGAGACCTTGCTCCTAAAGCCAGTACAGTATATGTATTTTTTATTATTAGTATGTCTCCTATATTGGATTAAACAAGTGTAATTATTCAATGTCGAGAAGGCTCTCATAATTGTTAAACATTGTATGTAGATAGCCGTGAAAATATTTGACTTATAATTAATAATTCCTACTTTGCGAAAATTGATTTACTGCAGTCAGGCTATGAACCTATTAGCAGCAATACACGAGGGACAACTGTAATTTTATTACAATTTTATTAATTAATGGATGATTTAGTTAATAATCTAACACATATTTGGCAAATATTTATTTAATCTGTGCACAAAATACTATTTTGTATGGTCCTCCTGGACAAAACTAACTGCACATGCTAAATGTTGCTAAAAATTAAAAAAAAAGTTTTAAAAAAACCCCAAAGAAAATAAGTACACTAGGTCATGCATGACATGGTGCTTGAAGGTTTTGTGCAACTTTTTCGGACTTCAGAGGCATTCAAACTTTAAGTAGTCCAATCACGTTAAAAATTGTTTTAATAATTAAACCTACCAGTCCATGACACACCACAGTTCCTCAAGGTTGTTCTGAAGGATGGTGCCAGTGAGGCCAATTCTGACCTGATGAAGGAAACATGAACATGTTAATGAAAACTGAGCATTTTAATCACTGAAAATTGGCAGAGTTTTTGATGCGTTATTGTATTGGATACCAGTAGAGAGTGATGTATTTTTAGTCAAATGGCCCTTATGTGTGAATGTTGTCTATTTGTGTTGGCCCTGCGATGAGGTGGCGACTTGTCCAGGGAGTACCCTGCCTTCCGTCTGAGTGCAGCTGGCATTTGCTTCAGCCCCCTGCAACTACGAAAGGGACGAGTGGTAGAAAATGGATGGATGTAAGTATCTGACCTGACATTCTAGATGCTTCATGGCTTGCGTGATCTGAGAATTTGGGTTCTTTATCTTGTGAGCTTCGTCCACAAACACGGCAGACCAGTCAATGCTGCAGAAAAGGAAGAGGTTGTGTGAGGAATAATATGTAGTATATACAAATGTAGAAAGTTCTACAATCCTAAAAGCTCCACAAGTGAGTAACTTTATAGAACAGCAATAATGCCTACAGAAAACTCATGTTATGTGCATCTTAAAAAGACATCTCTCACTCATTAACTTGATCCAAACAGAGGCGAAGAGTCTCGTAGGTGGTGAGAGCGATCTCCATGCGGCCCTTCTTAATGCGAGCCAGCTCCTCTTGTTTCTTCAGCCCGTGGACCACCACGTACTGGAAGTGGCCCCATGTGTCCAGTTCATCTTTCCAGTTATACAGCACTGACAGCGGGGCCACAATCAGGAAAACCTAAAACAGATCGCAAAAACACTCACACTGATGACATTTGCAGACACCCACCCCCCTGCACTATTGTTGTACTTAATGCAGTCTTCATCTGGGTAAATATGTTCTGAAAACTAATGTCAGGCATCTAGGCCATTTGTTTAAGCTCTAGGGCCAGCATTTAACTTCGCACTCACTTTGTTTGGCTTCCTCTGTTTAGATGGAGATTGACTCTGCAGAAAGCGGGGCTTGTTGTTCTCAATATCCTCCCAGGTTCCTTTTTTGTGCAGTACTGCTGCAAGGAAACCAATGACCTGCAGCAAGAGGAAGAAGAGAAAACAGGAATGCAATTTGTGAATTGCAAAGCAGTTGTATTTTTTTTTTTTTTAAAGTATTGTTTGATAATTTTGTCAACAAAATAATTAAAAAAGTCACAACATCATCACAAGCTTTGTATGAGATACGCCTTTTTTAATCCAAAATAGTTTTTGAACGTGTTGCACAACCTGCTTAGTAAGGCACTCTAATGCTCACCAACAAAGACGAACCAGCTGAGTGGCTACCTCCTAAATGCCCACATTGTATAGGCCAGGGGTCGGCAACCCAAAATGATGAACGAGCCATATTGGACCACAAATACATAAAAGTAATCGGTCTGGAGCCACAAAAAATTAAAAGACTTATATAAGTGTTATAATGATGGCAACACATGATGTAAATGGCTAATTAGCTATATTAGCCTACTATCAAAATGACTAGGTGTCGCAGGCTGACGCAAATCTTCGTTGACAGAAATGTTGAAATATAATATTTATTCTACACATTTTTACAACATTGGACAACATTAGTAAAACTTTCTCAGAGGGTGAGATAACTCCTGGAAATGACTGTCTTAGAATGGCCAAAGGTATAGATGTGTGTGTCAAAGTTAAAGAAAACGGCTGGCTGTCTTTTTCTAATGGATTTTTTACAATCTTTGCAAGCTAGGTAACGTTTGCTGTGGTCTGGAACAACATGGCACACAAACAACTATCAGAAATGTAGCCAATATTGCATACAGATAATGTGTCATGAAACAAAAATAAACTAAATACACAGAGGACATAAGTAAAGGACATTAAATGAGCTCAAATATACCTACAAATGAGGCATAATTATGCAATATATACATACAGCAAGCCTAAATAGCATGTTAGCATGGATTAGCTTGCAGTCATGCACTGACCAAATATGCCTGATTAGCACTCCATAACAAGTCAATAACATCAACAAAGCTCACCTTTGTGCATTCACGCACAGTATAAAACGCTTGGTGGACAAAATGAGACAAAGAAGGAGTGGCATAAAACACGTCTTTCTGTGGCAGTATCTGAGAAAGCTGTACATGTAAACAAACTGTTGAGTCACAGTCCACACAACGGTGAGTTCAAGGGCCGCTGAAATTAGTAGGACAAAACGGCACTCACCAAATACTCCCATCAGTGAAGCACAAACATATTAAACAGTGGGATTTCTAACAATTATGAAGGTTTGTGTCTTGTTTGTCCTCCTACAGAAACCATATTACAACAAAAAACACATTTTCCCCCCCATTTTTTTTCATTTCCAGAGCGCCGCTAAAGAGCCGCATGTGGCTCTAGAGCCGCGGGTTAGCTCGGTTGGTAGAGTGGCCGTGCCAGCAACTTGAGGGTTCCAGGTTCGATCCCCGCTTCCGCCATCCTAATCACTGCCGTTGTGTCCTTGGGCAAGACACTTTACCCACCTGCTCCCAGTGCCACCCACACTGGTTTAAATGTAACTTAGATATTTGGTTTCACTATGTAAAGCGCTTTGAGTCACTAGAGAAAAAGCGCTATATAAATATAATTCAATTCACTTCACAGACAACTCAGTGTGTTTCCTACATGTAATTGATTGTGGCACGACAAAATAAAAGTCGCCACACCTTTAAAAATTAGGGATTTTAAGTGAAAACAGGTTTAATTAATATATTGTATGAGGGCAGCACGGTGGAACAGGGGTTAGTGCTGGTGCATCACAATAAGAAGGTCCTGAGTTCGATCCACGGGCTCCGGGTCTTTCTGTGTGGAGTTTGCATGTTCTCCCCGTGACTGCGTGGGTTCCCTCCGGGTACTCCGGCTTCCTCCCACTTCCAAAGACATACACCCGGGAATAGGTTAATTGGCAACACTAAATTGGCCCTAGTGTGTGAATGTGAGTGTGAATGTTGTCTGTCTCTACCCCTCCTTCCGCCCGAATGCAGCTGGGATAGGCTCCAGCCACCCCCGCGACCCTGAGAGGTACAAGCGGTAGAAAATGGATGGATGGATGGCTATTGTATGAATGGATATATAGCTTATTATTTGTGCACAATTGACTAGAAATACACCGAAAATTTGGCACCCGAAAAAGGACTTTGATCACTGAAACAGCACTGCCGAAACAGGATGTTGTGATGACGTAACCAAGTTACACACGATTGTCTGGAGCAGAGGCAGAATTTCTGCGATATAGACATACTTTAATATAGCAGAGAAAAAAGTCCAGCTGGAGCAACAGCGCAAAGCAAGTGTGATGTCAGGCTCGCTGCATCTCTTGCTGTTCATTGCAGACATAGAGCGATAGAAGTAAAGAGTCTCTAAACATAAGTACAGTCTCCAACAGTAGCGATTGTTCCAAGACTGCAAGGAATAAAATAAGTGGTCAAATATAGAATATTTACATTTCATTGACTAAATATGAATGAGAAGTGGGCTCGGTCTCATCTGGTCTGGATCCGGGCTTTCCGTATGATGATTGGATGATCTGTCTGAGGCTGAATCTCTTTTTGATTGACAGCAAAATGACCGAATCAGCAACTTTAAAATATAAAGCACTGCCAGAGCATTTTTTTTTACTTTCATTCCATTGGTCTGTGTTGATAAGTAGAATTTCACAATTCTGTTCAAATCTGTTAGCGGTTCCCAGAGTAAACTCAAATCAAGGGAGAGCATCATTCAGTCACTATGCAACAAATAGCTGGAATAAACTTCCTGAAGATGTCAGACTTTCCCCAACTCTGACTACTTTTAAAACTAGACTGAAAACTTTTATGTTCACCTTAGCTTTCAGCTAAATCTTTTAATCTTTTAACTTTTAACGTCCGCACTGTTTTTATTTTTATTGTCTGCATTTTAATTTTGCTTTTATTTTCTTTCATTTCACTTTGTTGTCTGTGAAGCACTTTGTGTCTGCCTTGTGTATGAAAAGCGCTATACAAATAAAGTTGCCTTGCCTTGCCTTGCCTTGCCTTTAAGTGCCATTTTCTTTGTAAAATGTAGCATTTTCATATATTTTATCTGTTACTGGAGACTGTATTCATGTTCAGAGAGTAGCTAAAAATGAGTTTCCCCTACTTTAAAGATCAGCAGCCAAGGATTGGAGAAGTTTCTAGAAACTTGAAAAATTCTCAACGAAGTACACTAAGCAGCAACAATTAAAAAATAGAGTAAAACCATTCAATTAAAAAATATATATGTTAATACAAATCAATAACACAGATTTGTTATTAAATGTATGTATACATTTTTTAAAGAAAATATGTGCATCATTACCAATTATGCAAATTGTCTGATTGTGACATTTTGACCACGCCCCTAGCCGCGCCCCCACTGCCACAAGTATACTGTATTGCTTGTATTCCGTCACCTGACTTCTTCCCAGAAGTGAAAACCAGTGGTGGTCAACCAAGTCAAGATGGCTGTTGTACAGCAAGCAGTGTGTGAACTATCTAAGTGTGAAAGATAAAGTTAAGTTAAGTTAAAGTACCAATAATTGTCACACACACACTAGGTGTGGTGAAATTTGTCCTCTGCATTTGACCCATCCCCTTGTTCCACCCCCTGGGAGGAGAGGGGAGCAGTGGGCAGCAGCGGTGTCACACCCAGGAATCATTTTTGGTGATTTAACCCCAAATTTCAACCCTTGGTGCTGAGTGCCAAGCAGGGAGGTAATGGGTCCCATTTTGATAGTCTTTGGTATGACTCGGCCAGGGTTTGAACTCACAACCTACCGATCTCAGGGTGGACAATCTAACCACTAGGCCACTGAGGAAAAGAGGCTTAGATGTTCCTGCAAAAATCAGATACTAGCAAAAAAATCTAACTACACAATGTAAAACATCCCTATACTTTATCAAAAAAAGATTTGTCGAGTGATTTCAAGGATTTTACGTCCGTCGCGTTCTCAGACATATCGATCTATTGGGCTCCAAACGCCATTCTACACGACAAGACAGATACAAACTTGGAAAATCATGGAGGTCTACAACTTCTTTGCGTGTGGCTGGGTTAAGGAAATTGGTAACAAGAATCTCCCGGATAAATATGCATCGTGTTTGCTCAGGTAAGGTTGCATTTCATGATTTAACTTCGCGTCTACTGATGTTTTTTGCCGTTGCACGCGCTGTTTACAAGTAGAAAGTTTTCCCAGTCTTTATCTAAATATAACTATAGATGTCAACATTGTGTATGTGCTGAAAGCGTCATTGATGATTGCTGCCTTTGGTAAAAGCCTAACTCTTTTAGGTTTTGCTCACATTTTATTTCATTTATTTAGAGTTGGTGCTTATGGAAACACTTGTAGCAAACGTGTTTAAAAAATACAAATAATATCAAGATTATACTTAAATGGGAAATAACAAATGTTAAAAGTATATCAAACTAACCTTTAACAAAGAGATCACTGCAAACTTGTGCGTTCTTCGACTCTGCTCCCTTGGACTGGAGGGTGAGCTGCTTTTCTTGCCATCGTTTTGTAAAATCTTGCACTCTTCCTCCCTTTTTAGTTTCCTCTCGAGGAACTCTGAGGAAACGTTTATCCTTTTCGTGATTTGAACGATTCGTACAGCCGAAAACATTACAAGCATAGAGCATATTTTCTTTGAGAAAGGCTAAATGGCGATTAGTATCCATTGAGAACAGAGCTAGCATGACCACCACGCATATTTAATGGTATTGACTAGGGCTGCAATAACTAATCGATTAAATCGATTAAAATCGATGATAAAAATAGTTGGCGATTAATTTAGTCATCGATTCATTGGATCTATGCTATGCGCATGCGCAGAGGCAATTGTTTTTTGTTTTTTATATATATATATATATATTTTTATAAACCTTTATTTATAAACTGCAACATGTACAAACAGCTGAGAAACAATAATCAAAATAAGTATGGTTCCAGTATGCTGGGTTTTTTTCAATAAAATACTGGAAAGGATAGAAATGTAGTTTGTCTCTTTTATCCGATTATTGATCGAGTAATCGAAGTAATAATCGACAGATTAATCGATTATCAAATTGATCGTTAGTTGCAGCCCTAGTAATGACGTGAGCCGGACGTGACGTCAGTAAAATCCAAGCAATAGATTGTATTTACCTGACGTCACGTGTGGCTCATTAACAATGCGAGGCTTAAAGTGGTGGGCCAGTGAGCATCTGTTGCCAAAACGTTCTGGGCGGCATTTTGCCTTTCTTGAAGAAAAATGCCCTATTCTTGTGTTGTTTTAGGCTGTTCGAACCGTTCAAAAAGCAAAAAGGATTAAAGTTTCTTTGGAGTTCGAAATTAAAGAGGGCAAATGAGTGCAAGATTTTACGAAATGAAGACGAGAAACGCACAAGTTTGCACGGATCACTTCGTTAAAGGTTTGTTTGACATACTTGTAACATTTATTATTGCCCCTTTTAGTATTATCTTAATATTTGAGTATTTTATCTTGTTTCTGAGTTATTAAAACATATTTTGGCTGCGAGTGTTTGGTAAACCACCAACTTGGTGAGTCTAAAAAAAGCAATCAAATGTGAGCAAAACCTAAAAGAGTTAAGCTTTGACCAGAGGCAGCAAAATCATGAATGAAGATTTCAGCACATACACAACGTTGATATCTATAGTAATATTTTGATAAAAACAGGGAAAAAACACGCGTACACGTAACGGCGCATACAATAACAACAAAAAGGCAACAAACATGGCTGTAGACGCAAAGTTAACTCATTAAATGCAACAATGCTCTAGCAAAAACGAGTCTTGATTGCAATTTCCTTAACTGAGCCACACGCAAAGGATTTATAGGCCTACCCACTTTTCCAATTTCTCGTCTGTTTTCTTGTGTAGAATGAAGTCTGGCGCACAAGATAGTTCGAAATGTCTAGGACTGACGGATAATCCTTGATATCACATGACAAATTTTATTTTTTGCATAGCTTGGTCTTTTGCTTGCATCTTCTTTTATTGGTAAAACCTAGGCCCATTGCATACTCAGATAGTTCACACTCTGTTTGGTGCACAGTAGAGTAGCTCACCACTTCGTTTACTTACGTTCAAAAGTCACGTGACTGAATACAACCTATTGGCAAGATGGGGAAACCCTGTAACTCAGGGGTCCCCAAACTTTTTGACTCGGGGGCCACACTGGGTTAAAAAAGTCTGGCCAGGGGCCGGGCTGTTTGTGTGTGTATATATATATATATATATATATATATATATATATATATATATATATATATATATATATATATATATATATATATATATATATATATATATATATATATATGTATATATATATATATACATACATACGTTAGGTCAGGAAAAAACACAGAGGCTATTTCATCCCTACAAGCCTGTTTCGCAGGTTTACCTGCTCTTCAGGGGATTTTATTATATTATATATATTATAAAATCGCCTGAAGAGCAGGGAAACCTGCGAAACAGGGATGAAACAGCCTCTGTGTTTTTTCCTGACCTAACGTATATATTCCGCTCTACCCCGGTATTGAGCGCTGTATAATGGATAAACCACAGAAACCTAGACTATATATATATATATATAAAAAATATATATATATTCCGAGCGCGATGGTGTGACATTATTGATGGGAAAATGCATTTTTAGACAATATGATTTGCCTAAGCGGCTAGGAGACACCTAAAAGTAACAAGCGGTAGAAAATTAATTAGAAAGGACAGATTTAAAAAAACAAAACATTTTCTTTCCCCCCAATTTGGGACTTCCCGCGGGTCGGATTTTGGATGCTGGCGGGCTATAACTGAATAATAATTGCAGGAAAAATCTATTTTGGTGTTTGAACTTGATGTTATCCTAAATTTTTACTTAAACCTTGCAGTTTGACAGACAGAAAGCTGTGAAATCACAAAACCGTTATTAAATATCGAGTTTGTGCTTAAATTTATGAGCGTGAGAGTGGAAAAACCCATAGACAAATGTGTAAGCAATCAATCAATCGATATCAATCGATATCTTGAATATAATCGTAAGCAGTAGAGGGGTGCCGATATTATCGGCCGATAAATGCTTTAAAATGTAATATCGGTATCGGTTTCAAAGTTATCGGTATCGGTTTCAAAAAGTTAAATTTGTGACTTTTTAAAACGCCGCTGTGTACACGGACGTAAGGAGAAATACAGAGCGCCAATAAACCTTCAAGGAACTGCCTTTGCGTGCCGGCCCAGTCACATAATATCTACGGCTTTTCACACACACAAGCGACTGCAACGCATACTTGATCACCAGCCATACAGGTCACACTGAGGATGACCGTATAAACAACTTTAACACTGTTACAAATATGCGTTACACTGTGAACCCACACCAAACAAGAATGACAAACACATTTCGGGAGAACATCCGCACCGTAACACAACATAAACACAACAGAACAAATACCCAGAACCCCTTACAGCACTAAGTCTTCCGGGACGCTACAATATACACCCCCCGCCAACCCCTACCCACCCACCTCCCCCACCTCAACCCCGCCCACCTCAACCTCCTCATACTCTCTCAGGAAGAGCATGTCCCAAATTCCAAGCTGCTGTTTTGAGGCATGTTAAAAAAAATAATGCACTTTGTGACTTCAATAATAAATGTGGCAGTGCCATGTTGACAATTGTTTCCATAACTTGAGTTGATTTGTTTTGGAAAACCTTGTTACATTGTTTAATGCATCTAGCGGAGCATCACAACAAAATTAGGCATAATAATGTGTTAATTCCACGACTGTATATATCGGTATCGGTTCATATCGGAATCGGTAATTAAGAGTTGGACAATATCGGAATATTGGATATCGGCAAAAAATCCATTATCGGACATCTCTAGTAAGCAGCGAACATTTAAAAAAAATAATTTCGTCTTCGTACCTGCACAGTCTTACCAAGACCCATGTCATCGCCCAGGATGCAGCCTCTTGAACGGATATAATTCCTGTAAATAAACCTTATTCCTTCTCTTTGGTAATCCCTCAGGTATCTGTTGATGGTGTAGGGGACACTCTCTTCACCAAGATCACATAGTTTGAAGGGAACACATGATCCAGAATGCTCAACCCCGCTGGAAAACAATGGTTTCTCTCTGTTAAATGGATTTAAGTCAGATGTTGTGACTTTTATTAAGGGTGCAGCTTCGTCCTCTTCAATTTCCTTCTCCTCCATCATGCCATTACATCCATCAGTGAACACCATCCTTGCTGGGGTGTGATCAGTGGGAGGGGTGGAGGCAAGTTTTGCCTGATCATCCCTTGTGTGACAGGCTGCTGTGAAAAAAGCCAAACATTGTATTGAAACTGGTCTACATATACAGTACATACATTATTATATAATACTAATGTATTGACACAAATGGGCAGGCTAGTTGCTCATACCGACTACATGATTTACTGTAACAAGACAACATCTGTATTCGACTGGGCTGACAAACTCAACAACTAGTAAGATAGTAAATATGTACCAAAAACTCGTTATAAAAACTATCCACAATCATGAAAGAAGAAATAGGCGTAAAGTATACCTTCTTTATCTGATGTAGCCTCCATCATGCTAGCTTGTTTGTAGCATGTCTTCCTCTTCCTGCGGAGTCATGCTGACTTTCTTGCTAGTTTGGAAGGAATGTCTGGATCTAACACTTTCCGCAGGGTGTAAAACTGTTGAATGGAATAAAACTAATTTTTCTAAATGTTTAATAAAGTAGTAAGAACGTATGCCTCCTCCGTGTCTCGTCTAACCGGCGTCAGCATTGTTTATCTACTTGCTCATTCGCCCTCGCACTTTCGTCACTTTGTGCCGCGTTCAAATATGCCCGTTAAATGCTGGTTGACCAATAATTTAGGCAATATTTCTGAATAAAATAATTTAACTGTATTTTTCTACATAACTCAACATAACATATATTTATATCACTGCACTTTACTGAATGCATATTTTTTAAGTGCCTTACGTCTATGTTGAAAGTGCTGTACAAAAATGTTAAACTTTGTGTATGTGTATAAAATGCACTGTGTTGACTATATAAGCTCCGATTAATGATAACAACATAATAATATCACAGGTATTCCGAGTATTGTTCCTTTTTGAATAGTAATGGCCATTTTCAAATTAATGGAATTTTTCATAATTTCATATGTACTTATTAATATGCAAGATTATACTTTTAATTTCTATACATATATATATATATATATATATATATATATATATATATATATATATATATATATATATATATATATATATATATATATACATATATATATATATATATATATATATATATATATATATATATATATATATATATATATATATATATATATATATATATATATATATATATATATATATATATATATATATATATATTTTATATATTATATATTTCATATCTCAACATAAAATTGACCGACAGAGACTATTTTTTAAATTGATTTAGTCTTCATCTTTATTTATTTATTGTAATATATATATATAATTACATATATTATATATGTATATATATATATATAAAATTATTAACATAGTTATATATATGTATACATATATACAATTTAATATACAGTACATATATACTTTTGGCCTGTAATGTGTGTGTGTGTGTATATATATATATATATATATATATATATATATATATATATATATATATATATATATATATATATATATATATATATATATATATATATATATATATATATATATATATATATATATATATATATATATACATATATATATATATATATATATATATATATATATATATATATATATATATATATATATATATATATATATATATATATATATATATATATATATATACACATATAAAAATAAATCATTATTGTATATATAAAAAAAACTGTATATAAATAAATGGGTTGTACTTGTATAGCGCTTTTCTACCTTCAAGGTACTCAAAGCGCTTTGACAGTATTTCCACATTTACCCATTCACACACACATTCACACACTGATGGCGGGAGCTGCCATGCAAGGCGCTACCAGCAGCCATCAGAGGCAAAGGGTGAAGTGTCTTGCCCAAGGACACAACGGACGTGACTAGGAAGGTAGGAGGTGGGAATTGAACCCCAGTAACCAGCAACACTCCGATTGCTGGCACAGCCACTCTACCAACTTCGCCACGCCGTCCCTATAATTAAAACTAAATAAGTTTAAAAAGACTCCCTGTTGGTTAATTTTTTGTTTAGTGCTCTTGAAATCTAATAAATAAAATTTGATAAATAAAAAAGAGTACTAAATAAAAATGAAAAAAGGTCTCTGTTGGTTAATTTTTGTGTTTAAATACATGTTAAGTGATTTCTTTTTAATAAGATTTGTATGGGTTGTGCATTTATTGGATAAATGTTATTTTATAAAGGAAAATAAGTAAAAAATGTTTATTTAACCTGATTACTTGTGATAGCTGTAAAATGTATATAAAACGGATCATAATATGATTTTTAATCTAAAACACTTCCTTGTAGGTTATCCTTGTTATCCTTGTACATCACATGTAATGGTGGCAGACAAACAGAGCATTTTCGGTCATCAGTCGCACTGCGGACATATTATCGTTTGGACTACATCTGACGCCAGGGAAAACCTGAAAATATCCGCTGATGCAACATCTCAATATTGGCCTGTTTGGATCAAGGCAACATTGTCTTAATTGTTTGAATTTTTGGCACTTAAGAGGATCCCAAATATACAAAAACAGATGCCAAGCGGCAAGAAAAGTGGGCTTTGCATAATACGACCGTTTTAAGTATGTCTGATGCAAAACAAAAACAAATCCACAGAGTCTCAGACTAGCTCTTCTTCCCCAATTCGACTTCCCCTACACGTTCCTCTCCAAATGGGTCCGAACTGATCCTATTCCGTATTCCCCCATCACCATCACCGCACACTGGCAATAGGTAAGAAAAGTTGGTTGTGCATAATATTGCAAAACAAAACACCAGATAATACGGTTCATAATATTTGCCATTTTAGGGTCCTTATACACACACTATAATAATACTCGTATGTTGAAGCACAGTACGTCGGACTACGGTAGCCATAAAGCTCAGCATTCGATCAATCAGTGCGGCTTTGTAGCTTACCAAAGTCATACTAAAACAGTTTGACAGATTTTTGAGCGCAGTGTGTAATGTTCTATCTTCTCAATGAAACATCAAAGTTTGTTGCTTGCTTACGGGTACATGCTAGCATCATTTATTGAACAGGCTTCAACTTGCAGTCCACATGTATCGCTTATGTGTGACTGCCATCTACCGGTCACGCTTATCATTATACCATGGACTAAATACAATTACTTTTGAGGTTGGACAGCACAACCAGAATTAATACGTACATTAGGCGCACCGGGCTATAAGGCGCACTGTCGATTTATGAGCAAATGAAAGGATTTTAAGTGTGCCTTATAGTCCGAAAATATAGTATTTTCACTGCATTTGGCAATGAGACACTGATGATAACACACCTAAGTGCGCTTTCTATGTGGATGACCTGATTTTGAGGAATTGTCTTTTTTGTCCTGCAGAGAGATTAGAAACTATACTTAGCAACATCTTTACATCGCATTTTACTGAGACCCAGTGGCGGGCCGTGCGTTTCCCACCTAGGCCTTCAGTGATGTCCGACTTCTATGATTACCTCTCAAAATATTTATGTCACCACATGACCATTGCTGGAGAAATATTATACAGAAACACATTTACGCCCTACTGGGCTGCGTGGCGTAGTGAGTAGAGCAACCGTGCCCGAAACCTGAGGGTTGTAGGTTCGCTCCCCGCCTCTTACCATCTAAAAATCACTGCCGTTGTGTCCTTGGGCAGGACACTTCACCCTTTGCCCCCGGTGCTGCTCACACCGGTGAAATGAATGATAGGTGGTGGTCGGAGGGGCCGTAGGAGCAAATTGCAACCACGCTTCCGTCAATCTACCCCAGGGCAGCTGTGGCTACGAAAGTAGCTTACCACCACCAGGTGTGAATGATTGCTGGGTTTAGAAAAACATGTAAAGCGAGTACTTAGAAAAGCGCTATATAAATCCCAGGTATTATTATTAAATCCCAGGTATTATTACTGGGCATTGAACCACCTCAACAGTGTACAAAACAGGTTTTGTTCTGGCGCATTTAAAAATCAATAAACTTGTATCAGCAATTAAAACATGTCTTATGTTGACTGGTGGAATGTTCTCCCTGACCACCTGAGGGCACCACAGACTGTAGATGCTTTTAAAAAAAAAGGCTTAAAAACCCTTATACATGCATACTAGTTCTAGCTATTAGGCTGTTCTAGTTTTTATTTTTCTTTATTTTTATTATCTTAGTATTTTTAGTTTTTTTAATACACTGTAGCACTTTGAGGTTGTTGACACAATGTAAAGTGCTCTTTACAAATAAAATCTATTATGTGGTACTGTCAAAATAAAAATGGCAAAAAACATATTAAACGTGGAAAAATAAAGAAATAAAATATTTGAACTCACAATTTGTAGCACACATTGGACGCCGTATAAGCCAGTGGTGCCCCTCGTCGATTCGAGTGGAAATGGCGGGCATTTCCCCATTTCATCGCCGACATCGTCTCACAAGATGTAGTTCCTCTGCCAATATCCTTCTTAAAAATGGCCTTGCAAATATATATCTGCCACCTAATCAACGTTTTGTTCTCCTTCTTTGTGGGCCAACACTTCCTGCTTCCTGCTAAGTTGCAACTTAGCAGGAATGACAAGTGAGTATCCAGTCAATTTCCCTTGTGGATCATTAAAGTTTGTCTAAGTCTAAGTCTAAGTCTAAGTCCCAGTCTCGTTAACATCAGGCTACCTAGATAGGTTACTGTCAACAACTTGTGATCTGATTGGCTATCGCAACTGTCCATCAACTCTTTGTGTTCTCAAATTCATTCATTCTAGAAGGCCTTACTGACAACAACCCGTGATCGATTGGCTATCGCAATTATCTATCAACTGTATGTCCCCGTTCACTTACAGTGCATAGACGCCCGCATTGTTGATTCTGAAGGCCTCTGGCAGATTTGGTACAGCATGGCAACATAAGCTAGCTGAATTCTGATTGGATTAAAAACTTTAAACTAAAAACAACAACACTGGAAGGAGCATAATATGACATGAAGATTATATGAATACTTTTAGATATTTAGGGAAAGTAAATTATAAAATAATTGTATTTTTAATTATGATCATAATTTCTGGTTATGTTAGGCCAGCAGAGAAGGCCTTACTGGCCCTGGTACACCACTGGTGTAACCACATAGAGGCCTTTTGTTTTGCTGGAATGCATGTCGCCATGCTTGCAAGGCTCAACATGGCCCTTAGCACAGAAATACAACATAAATAATCTCTGATATTTGTCTATTTTACCATATCATGGTTTGACCTACCCAGTACTGTAGTTCCTGGTCCTGGAGAGAAATATCTGGTTGCATGACACCTCCACACCCTATTATTCTACTCTCCTAAGGGACCCCTGACCCAACAGGAACCCCATCAGAGATGCATAGCTGCACGCAGCAACAATGAGGCCACACAAAAAGCACCACCTCAGCAGAACTGGACATCAATTTCTCAGGCGTTTAAGCATGCAGTTATGCCAATCAGGATTGGGAGGGGGTTGTTGTCTGTAGTGGCTCTCTTCCTACTGGGGACAAAAGAAAATGGTTGTCCTGTTGTGTGCAAGGGTAGAGAAAAGTTGAAAAAAACGCACCCTAACTTTGCATGTAAATGTACACAATGACGCACAATACTGTATATCAGAACAAATGTGTCTTCATACTAACGGTGGCCCTAAAGCAGGGGTGTCCAAACTTTTTCCACTGAGGGCCGGACACGGAAAAATTAAAGCATGCGGGGGCCTTTTTGATATTTTTAATTTTCAAACCATAACAAAATATATGGATTTTGTTTGTTTTTTACCTTTAGGGCTCCCGGGGACCATAAAGTGTCTAAGTCATTAAAATGTTAAAAACAAGTCAAATTATTATTTTTTTTTTATATAACGCTAACAGTAAATCTGTACAGTATATCAACTTCAGGTTGATATATAGTTTAAAAAAAAAAAAAGGTTTTATGCCTTTTCTCTCAAAGACAACTTAGTTTTTTAATAATAAAACTGAAATATGCAGTATTTCCCCCACTGCCCAAAACATTCAGAAAGCAATGTTTGATGTGAAGTAATTAGAGCCTTAAAAATATCAATAATGCAGGACACCATTGATTTTAATTCATTATTATTTTTGAGTAATCACAGTGAAAAGATAAATAAAATCCCATTAAATATATCTGGGATCCAAAAGGTGCCCCACTCAGAAAGTGATACATTTTTATTAGTTGTTTTTGTTACTTTCAACACTTAAGTTATGAGCTCAACTTCAGATATATCTGTCGATTTTACGTTTGAACTATTATTTTGTTTGTTTTATGCTCTTTTGTCAAATAAAATGTTTATGTTTTTGTATGGCAACCACACGATATATGCAATATTTCCCACATAAAACATTTTAAAGTGAAATATTTGAAATAATTGGAGCCTTGAATAGGTCAATAATTTTTTTTGGAGCAATGGCAAAAAATGAAAAAAGAAAGATAGATAAAAGAAATAAAAAAGCCTGCATGGTAGCTTTGTGTCAACATTGCAACTTTTTCTAGTTAGATTTCACCTCATTCCACTTTTTTAAATGTTTTTTTAATTTTTGCAATAGCATTTCCAGAATGTGTGGCGGGCTGGTAAACAATTAGCCCCCGGGCCGCACTTTGGACACCCCTGCCCTAAAGGGTCATAAAGGCCCAATACAGAACTGGTGAAAGTCATTTTTTTCTTGCCTATATTCCATGTCTGTTACGTTCTGTATAAACGGAACCATCAATGTCAACCTGGTTTTTGCTGGCTTCTGTCAGAACCGTAATAGAGACGGGATGTAGACTCACTTCCTATATCCTGTTGTGTTGCAAGTAATTGTCGCTGTAAAAGTCGGGACTAATAAAAGTGGAAATGTGACACCAGGAGATTGCCGGAAGAGGGCAGTAAGTTATGGGCATTTTCTTGGGAAAAATCGGAATGGTTGGCAAGTTTCTGTAAAAAAAGGCACAGGTGATGAATTTTTTTCTCCATCTCCGTTTAAAAGAGGCTGCAGGTCTGTGGTTTAGTACAGGGGTCCTCAAACTACGGCCTGCAGGCCGAATCCCGCCCACCAGCGTTCGCAATCCGGCTCCCGAGTTAAAAGAAAAAAAAAGTTTTAATATTTTTCTTTTTACATCTGTCCTGTCCAGCTGAAGAGAAGTGTGGGGTACGTCTCTTGTTGCCTCGTTTGCATTTGACTGTATTTAATGTTTGGAGATATTTAGTGTTTGGCGCAGCCAGACCGGAGCATGAGGGGATAGAAAGAAGAAGAAGAAGAAAAAAGAAGAGAGATGGGGGAAATGTGGAGACAAGAGGGGAACAACAAACACACACAAAAAAAAAAAAAAAATATATATATATATATATATATATATATATATATATATATATATATATATATATATATATATATATATATATATATATATATATATATATATATATATATATATATATATATATATATATATATATATATATATATATATATATATATATACACACACAGTACAGGCCAAAAGTTTGGACACACCTTCTCATTCAATGGGTTTTCTTTATTTTCATGACTATTTACATTGTAGATTGTCACTGAAGGCATCAAAACTATGAATGAACACATGTGGAGTTATGTACTTAACAAAAAAAGGTGAAATAACTGAAAACATGTTTTATATTACATTTTTTTTTCAAAATAGCCACCCTTTGCTCTGATTACCTTTTCGCACACTCTTGGCATTCTCTCGATGAGCTTCGAGAGGTAGTCACCTGAAATGGTTTTCACTTCACAGGTGTGCTTGAAGCTCATCGGGAGAATGCCAAGAGTGTGCAAAGCTGTAATCAGAGCAAAGGGTGGCTATTTTGAAGAAACTAGAATACAAAACATGTTTTCAGTTATTTCACCTTTTTTTTGTTAAGTACATAACTCCACATGTGTTCATTCATAGTTATGATGCCTTCAGTGACAATCTACCAGAGGTGGGACCAAGTCATTGTTTTGCAAGTCACAAGTAAGTCTCAAGTCTTTGCCCTCAAGTCTCGAGTCAAGTCCCGAGTCAAGACAGGCAAGTCCCAAGTCAAGTCCAAAGTCAAGACTGGAAAGTCTCAAGTCAAGTCCCAAGTCCGGCATTTTAAGTTTTGAGTCCTTTCAAGTCCTTTTAACCACAGACTAATATATTTACACAGATTGTGTATGCTTTTAAAACGCTGTATTTATTTATTAAAACAAGTGCATTTAAAATTGCAGGGACTGTATCCCTTGCAGACTGTATTGATATATATTGATATATAATGTAGGAACCAAAAATATTAATAACAGAAAGAAACAACCCCATTTGTGCGAATGAGTGTGAATGAGTGTAAATGGGGGAGGGCGGTTTTTTGGGTTGGTGCACTAATTGTAAGTGTATCTTGTGTTTTTTATGTTGATTTAATTTTAAAAAAAAATAGTAATAACAATTTTTTGTATTTTTTTATTTCTTGTGCGGCCCGGTACCAATCGATCCACGGACCGGCACCGGACCGCGGCCCGGTGGTTGGGGACCACTGTGTTAAAGTATTTGGCAGAGGCTTTTATCCAAAGCGACATACATAAAAAATACATATAAAACAATCACTGTAAACATGATCATTTAAGGGAAGAACGTAATACAAAATATCAATACAAAGTGTCAAGACAGAATAAACTCTCTGCTGCTGCAGCAACAGAGATACAGTCTATAGGTCCCTAAGATATATAGATATCTATACATTGTTTATGTAGAATATACGCATGTTTATATAACCTAATCATATTGTTTCTTGAATTTAAAAATAGATGACCGTTTTTCCCGCATCTCTGGGATTATACTCCCAGTTTTGATCTCGGACGTCTGGTCATTTATAGCATATAAGAATATTTTATTACTGTTAAACAAACTATTAATAATAAAACACGCCAAAACATGTGTCCTTTATCATAGCTATACGTATGACAAAAAAACGCGTGAAAATGAGTGGTATTCAGTGAGGTAAAATGAATTAAATGCGCTGACAGTTCATTGCTCCTGCCAAATGAATTGCACTGAGTGGAGCGGATCACCACTCCAAGATGGCGGCCCGCGTCTCGTCAGCGCCAGTAGGCAGTAGCGCTCCATGCTGCGTCTACTTATAAGATGTCTATGGTTATAGTGTTAGCAGTGAGTTTACAGCCTCACTGGTTTAACAACACAGCAAATAAAAGTCACGTTACTTAGCCAATAAACGTTAGCTTACATTCAAAACTTACCGTTCTGTTTGCAACTTCAAATGTCGAACGAAGTTGGAAGTTGTTACAATTCGTTACTATCTTTGACGTAATTTTTCCTCACTGGCGCGTTGTTTGAGAGCTATTCTTCGTTGGTTGTTCTGCAATTTGATTGGATGAATGCCGTGGGATGAAAACAATGTGGATCTAATTTGATTGGCTGTTGTACTGACAGACACACACGCTGAGAGAGCGCACGCTCCCTGACAGACACACACACCGACACACGTACACTTTGGAAGACACGGAGCGCTCCCGAATAACTTTTTAATCGTTGGGTTTTGGGGAAAGTAGCAAGTCATGTCAAGTCAAAACGCTCAAGTCCAAGTGAAGTCACAAGTCACTGATGTTAAAGTCCAAGTCGAGTTGCAAGTCTCTTTACATTTTGTCAAGTCGAGTCTAAAGTCATTAAATTCATGACTCGAGTCTGACTCGAGTCCAAGTCATGTGACTCGAGTCCACACCTCTGCAATCTACAATGTAAATACTCATGAAAATAAAGAAAACTCATTGAATGAGGAGAAGGTGTGTCCAAACTTTTGGCCTGTACTATATATATATATATATATATATATATATATATATATATATATATATATATATATATATATATATATATATATATATATATATATACACATATATGTATAAAGAAAAATATATATAAGATCATCTAGGCCAAAGGCTTATTGTACAAGGACAAGCTCTTTAAAATAATCTGTGTAAGGACCAATGGTTTACAGTTGACGCTTTTAACCCAAAGTGACCACCGAGTCAAAAAGTTTGGGTACCCCTGGTTTAGTACTTGCCTGACCCTTGTAACTTATAATGACTCTACTGGTCAAAAAGTGGAAAATGATTGGGAATGGACATTTGTATCCGTTTCTATCACAAACTAGGTTGTCAAACTGCTCCTCGATGCCACACGTTCATGTATAATTTTTAACCTCCGTGCTTGATGCTCTTCAAATGTGTCCATGTGTTTGCAGATGTGCGTCAGTGTTTTATGGGAAGGTATCCAGTGGGAGGTGTCCTGCTGAGGACCAGGCCATGCATCCATGCATGACGTGCATGAGCACACACACACACACGCACACACGCTACCATATGGGGTCCAGTGGAGGCCTGCTTTTCAGGGCCAGGCCAAAGCCACGCTTATGGACCATTTAGCCCACATTTCTCTCCCCTTCACTGCACTGTACTGCACTCCCATTTATACACACACGAGTCTGGAATGGAAAAAATTATGATAAATGGTTAAATGTAGTCAAAACCCCATTTTTTTTTTGACTTGCCAACTTAGAATATTGTGAATAAAACAACACATTTCAAACATTGTGTGTAAATAAATTCTATACGAAGATATGTATACATAACGACACAGGAAGTCCTTCATACTGACAGCCATCAGACTGTATAATGCATATGTTCCTTTTTGACTGTACTCTATTGCTAACGATGGATTCTGATGCGTCATCTATGTTGCTGCTTCTTGATCTTAGCGCCGCTTTCGATACCGTCGATCATAATATTTTATTAGAGCGTATCAAAACACGTATTGGTATGTCAGACTTAGCCTTGTCTTGGTTTAACTCTTATCTTACTGACAGGATGCAGTGCGTCTCCCATAACAATGTGACCTCGGACTATGTCAAGGTAACGTGCGGAGTTCCCCAGGGTTCGGTTCTTGGCCCTGCACTCTTTAGTATTTACATGCTGCCGCTGGGTGACATCATACGCAAGTACGGTGTTAGCTTTCACTGTTATGCTGATGACACTCAACTCTACATGCCCCTAAAGCTGACCAACACGCCGGACTGTAGTCAGCTGGAGGCGTGTCTTAATGAAATTAAACAATGGATGTCCGCTAACTTTTTGCAACTCAACGCTAAGAAAACGGAAATGCTGATTATCGGTCCTGCTAGACACCAACATCTATTTAATAATACCACCTTAACATTTGACAACCAAACAATTAAACAAGGAGACTCGGTAAAGAATCTGGGTATTATCTTCGACCCAACTCTCTCGTTTGAGTCACACATTAAGAGTGTTACTAAAACGGCCTTCTTTCATCTCCGTAATATCGCTAAAATTCGTTCCATCTTGTCCACTAGCGACGCTGAGATCATTATTCATGCGTTCGTTACGTCTCGTCTCGATTACTGTAACGTATTATTTTCGGGCCTCCCTATGTCTAGCATTAAAAGATTACAGTTGGTACAAAATGCGGCTGCAAGGCTTTTGACAAAAACAAGAAAGTTTGATCATATTACGCCTATACTGGCTCACTTGCACTGGCTTCCTGTGCACTTAAGATGCGACTTTAAGGTTTTACTACTTACGTATAAAATATTACACGGTTTAGCTCCAGCCTATCTCGCCGATTGTATTGTACCATATGTCCCGACAAGAAATCTGCGTTCAAAGAACTCCGGCTTATTAGTGATTCCCAGAGCCAAAAAAAAGTCTGCGGGCTATAGAGCGTTTTCTATTCGGGCTCCAGTACTCTGGAATGCCCTCCCGGTAACAGTTAGAGATGCTACCTCAGTAGAAGCATTTAAGTCCCATCTTAAAACTCATTTGTATAATCTAGCCTTTAAATAGACCCCCCCTTTTTTAGACCAGTTGATCTGCCGTTTCTTTTCTTCTCTCCTCTTCTCCCCTGTCCCTTGCGAGGGGGAGTTGCATAGGTCCGGTGGCCATGGATGAAGTGCTGGCTGTCCAGAGCCGGGACCCCGGGTGGACCACTAGCCTGTGCATCGGTTGGGGACATCTCTGCGCTGCTGACCCGTCTCCGCTCGGGATGGTTTCCTGTTGGCCCCGCTGTGGACTGGACTCCCGCTGATGTGTTGGATCCACTGTGGACTGGACTTTCACAATGTTATGTCAGACCCACTCGACATCCGTTGCTTTCGGTCTCCCCTAGAGGGGGGGGGGTTACCCACATATGCGGTCCTCTCCAAGGTTTCTCATAGTCATTCACCGACGTCCCACTGGGGTGAGTTTTTCCTTGCCCGTATGTGGGCTCTGTACCGAGGATGTCGTTGTGGCTTGTGCAGCCCTTTGAGACACTTGTGATTTAGGGCTATATAAATAAACATTGATTGATTGATCATTGATTGATACTTGAATGTATAATAGACTGTATTTATATTATTCACATGTGAATAATGCTGTATAATAGACTGTATTGTGAATGATGCTGTATGATAGACTGTATTTATATTATTCACATGTGAATAATGCTTTTTAATAGACTGTATTTATATTATTCACATGTGAATAATGCTGTATAATAGACTGTATCTATATTATTCACATGTGAATAATGCTGTACAGTAGACTGTATTTATATTATTCACATGTGAATAATGCTGTATAATAGACTGTATTTATGTTATTCACATGTGAATAATGCTGTATAATAGACTGTATTTATAATATTCAAATGTGAATAATGCTGTATAATAGACTGTATTTATATTATTCACATGTGAAAAATTCTGTATAATAGACTGTATTTATATTATTCACATGTGAATAATGCTGTATAACAGACTGTATTTATATTATTCACATGTGAATAATGCTGTATAATAGACTGTATTATATTATTCTCATGTGAATAATCCTGTATAATAGACTGTATTTATATTATTCACATGTGACTAATGCTGTATAATAGACTGTATTTATATTATTCACATGTGAATAATGCTGTATACGGTAATAGACTGTATTTATATTATTCACATGTGAATAAGGCTGTATAATAGACTGTATTTATATTATTCACATGTGAATAATGCTGTATAATAGACAGTATTTATATTATTCACATGTGAATAATGCTGTATAATAGACTGTATTTATGTTATTCACATGTGAATAATGCTGTATAATAGACTGTATTCATATTATTCACATGTGAATAATGCTGTATAATAGACTGTATTTATATTATTCACATGTTAAAAATGCTGTATAATAGACTGTATTTATATTATTCACATGTGAATAATGCTGTATAACACACTGTATTTATATTATTCACATGTGAATAATGCTGTATAATAGACTGTATTATATTATTCTCATGTGAATAATGCTGTATAATAGACTGTATTTATATTATTCACATGTGAATAATGCTGTATAATAGACTGTATTTATATTATTCACATGTGAATAATGCTGTATACGGTAATAGACTGTATTTATATTATTCACATGTGAATAAGGCTGTATAATAGACTGTATTTATATTATTCACATGTGAATAATGCTGTATAATAGACAGTATTTATATTATTCACATGTGAATAATGCTGTATAATAGACTGTATTTATATTATTCACATGTGAATAATGCTGTATAATAGACAGTATTTATATTATTCACATGTGAATAATTCCGTATAATAGACTGTATTTATGTTATTCACATGTGAATAATGCTGTATAATAAACTCTATTTATATTATTCACATGTGAATAATGCTGTTTAATAGACTGTATTTATATTATTCACATGTGAATAATGCTGTATAATAGACTGTATTTATATTATTCACATGTGAATAATGCTATATAATAGACTGTATTTATATTATTCACATGTGAATAATGCTGTATAATAGACTGTATTTATGTTATTCACATGTGAATAATGCTGTATAATAGACTATTTATATTATTCACATGTGAATAATGCTGTATAATAGACAGTATTTATATTATTCACATGTGAATAATGCTGTATAATAGACTGTATTTATATTATTCACATGTGAATAATGCTGTATAATAGACTGTAATTATATTATTCACATGTGAATAATGCTGTATAATAGACTGTAATTATATTATTCACATGTGAATAATGCTGTATAATAGACTGTATTTATATCATTCACATGTAAAAATGACCTAAGTGTTTATTGTTTATTGTGAGCAAACTGTAGTGCTGAATTTCCCCCAGGGATCAATAAAGTACTTTCTATTCTATTCTATCTATTCATGTATATTAACTGACATCACCTACACTACATCCACATATTTTTCTTCCTTTACTTCTTCGTATGTGCCATCTTTCCTTCTATCCATCCATCCATCCATCCATCCATCCATCCATCCATCCATCTCCCCTTCCCTCCCTTGTGTGCATGTGTGTGGTCTGAAAGACTGTAAATATACTCTGCTCACACGCAGCGCCACCCAACGCGACACTCAAGATGTGAAGTCCTTATCCGAGGTATCAGCTGACATGTCGGACCAACTAGGTCATCTATGGCCTGAATGAGGAAATTAGCTCATAAAGCATGTTAAGGCATACGAAACCAGATACTTGGCGAAGAAAACTCTATGATTTTTGCTGCTAGCAGTCGGTTTCACAGTTTGAGTCATGATACTGCAAAACCTTTCCCCCCCTTCTTCAGAATGGAAAATGGTATGGACCCATTGTCTACCATCCTCTTCCGCCAGCCATGAAGCAGCCTTCTAACTAACTAAAGCAGGGGTAGGGAACCTATGGCTCTGGAGCCAGATGTGGCTCTTTTGATGACTGCATCTTCCTCTCAGATAAATCTTAGCTGACATTGCTTAACAGGATAAGTAATGAATAATTCCGCTGGTAATCACAGTGTTAAAAATAAAGTTCAAAATATAAAACTTTCTCATGCATTTTAATCCATCCATCCGTTTCTACCACACCTGTTCAAGAAGTCGCATTAATGGTAAGAAGTGATTTATCTATCATTGGTTAGCTTCAGAATAACAATGTTATTAAAAAGAATAAGAGACTTAATATACTCAAAAAATGTTGGTCTTACTTAAAAATGCACGCATTTAGTTGTATTCAGTGTTAAAAAATATTATATGGCTATCACGGAAATACACTTTAAAATATTTGGCTTTCATGGCTCTCTCAGCCAAAAAGTTTCCCAACCCCTGAACTAAAACAACTCCTCCAAAAATATCTTTCATTTTTAGTATTTAAAAAAAAAATGTTTAAGTTATGATGCAACTGTTCCCTTGGCCCAGTAATTGTATTCTTTTTTTTACTGTCTGAGTGATGATGGAGCTGTTCCCCAGCCTCAGAATCCAAAATAGTACAATCCCAGGCTGGTAATTACATCATCCTCCATGAACCATGAAATAGCCAGTATCATTTTACATTTTAGTAAAGTAGTAATTTTTTTTTTAGATGTTTAAGTACGCCTCATAACATTTGAGTTTACATGCTGTCAAGTAAAATAAAAGAACACACAATGATTTTAAAGGCCTACTGAAACCCACTACTACCGACCACGCAGTCTGATAGTTTATATATCAATGATGAAATCTTAACATTGCAACACATGCCAATACGGCCGGGTTAACTTATAAAGTGCAATTTTAAATTTCCAGCTAAACTTCCGCTTGAAAACGTCTATGTATGATGACGTATGCGCGTGACGTCACGACGGCAACGGAAGTATTCGTACCCAATGTGTCACCATACAAACTGCTCTGTTTTCATCGAACAATTCCACAGTATTCTGGACATCTGTGTTGGTGAATCTTTTGCAATTTGTTTAATGAACAATGGAGATTGCAAAGAAGAAAGTTGTAGGTGGGATTGGTGTATTAGCGGCTGGCTGTAGCAACACAACAAGGAGGACTTACTTGGATAGCAGACACGCTAGCCGATGCTAGCCGCCAACCGCATCTGTGATCGGCTGAAGTCCTTCGTCGCGCCGTCGATCGCTGGAACGCAGGTGAGCACGGGTGTTGATGAGCAGATGAGGGCTGGCTGGCGTAAGTGGAGCGCTAATGTTTTTATCATAGCTCTGTGATGTCCGGTTGCTAAGTTGCTACGTTAGCTTCAGCATCGTTAGCAACAGCATTGTTAAGCTTTGCCAGGCTGAGAATTATTAACCGTGTAGTTACATGTCCATGGTTTAATAATATTGTTGATCTTCTGTCTATCCTTCCAGTCAGGGATTTATTTATTTTATTTCTATCTGCATTTGAGCCAGATGCTATCACGTTAGCTCAGTAGCTAAAGAGCTTCGCCGATGTATTGTCGTGGGGATAAAAGTCACTGTGAATGTCCATTTCGCGTTCTCGACTCTCATTTTCAAGAGGATATAGTATCCGAGTGTTAGGAGTTGGTGATGTGGATCCCAAGGATGCAGAGACGAATTTGGGGTTTACAATTGTTCTTCCTTTTTATTAGGCGGAAGCACAAGGTAGCAAAAACAAAAGGCGATGGTGGAAAACACACAACACACCATGTAAAAAACTACTGAGAGAAAACAAACACACAAAACTAAAAGCGCTAGACAAGGCTAGGAAAAATATACTTCATGAGAGAAGTAATAAGACTAGGTACAAAAAATAAAACGCTAGACAAGGCTAGGATTAATACGGGCCAACCTGAGGGAAAGGTACACGAACTAGTGAGTCCTCTTGGCACGACCAACCGTATGGAAGCAATGGCAAAGTTCCGGCGCTCACCGGTTGTCAGCAGCCTGGTTAAATAGGCTGTTACTAATTACAGTCAGGTGTGTGCTGCTGCCTTGCGTCAGCTGCACTCCATACTGTGAACGAGAGAGAGAGTGAACATGGAGTGCAGACAACAGAAATAGTCAAGGAACATTACAGATTACCACACCGAGGTGGTTTAAAATACAAATCCGTGATCCACAATAGAAAAAGGAGACTGTGTGGAATCTAATGAGACCTTGTACCTAAGTTACGGTCAGAGCGGAAAAAGATACACCCTGCACTGCCTCTCTAGTCCTTCACTCTAACGTTCCTCATCCACGAATCTTTCATCCTCGCTCAAATTAATGGGGTAATCGTCGCTGTTTTGGTCCGAATCTCTCTCGCTCCATTGTAAACAACGGGGAATTGTGAGGAATCCTTCCTCCTGTGACGTCACGCTACTTCCGGTATAGGCAAGGCTTTTTTAAATCAGCGACCAAAAGTTGCGAACTTTATCGTCGTTGTTCTCTACTAAATCCTTTCAGCAAAAATATGGCAATATCGCGAAATGATCAAGTATGACACATAGAATGGATCTGCTATCCCCGTTTAAATTAAAAAAAATCATTTCAGTAGGCCTTTAATACAATACTGTATATTGTTCTTCCTTTTTTTTTTTAGAGGAATTTATCCATCAATAATTTTTATTTTCAGTTTTTACCCTTTGAATGGTGATGATCAACCATGCCGCAGAATAAAAAAAGGGATGATCCTGTTGCCTTACAAAATCTTCCATAAACCAGGAGGTATATACTATCACATTTAATTGAACACTCTGTGTTGTGTACAGGAGGAGAAGACGGCACAGACAACAGGGGGCATAGTATTAGCTCTATGTTTTATTTATATATATTCACTATATATATAAATAAAAAATAATGATATTAATACACAAGGGTATGGAGTGTGACTGAGCCAAAGGGGTGTATATGTGTGTGACCATGTGTAGGGATAACTGCTGAGTGTTACCGGAGTGTTGAGCGAGAGGCTAGTCCAAAGGGGGCAGGGCAGGCTCGTAGATCCGTGAGACAAACAGGAAGTCTGGGCGATAGAGAGGGCGTCAATAGGTCCGTGTCCAGGCGGAAGGTGGAGATCCAAGAGGCAGTCAGGGAAACAGAGGGAATGCGGGAACGGGGGGAAGGCTGCTGGATGGACAAGAAAACACAAGACAATCAACACGGAGGGGAGAGAAACACAGAGAAAGAGTTTGCATAGAGCTAGACTGGTTTGGCTTACTGTACAGGACAAGTCGCTATGTTCTGGCACAGGATAACAGGTTGTGCAGGCTTATGAAGGCGGTCCTCTGATCAGCCGCAGGTGCGCTAATTGCTGATGATTGATTGCAGCCGCTTGCTGCCGCCGGACTGACACGCGCTTGGCGCGCTCCTGGAGGTGCGCTCATCAGAGCGCAAAGATGAGTGCGCAATGACACTCTGTTGTCCAATTTTTGTTTTTGCTGATTAAGTCATGGAAGATGGCCGCACGGTGGCCTAGTGGTTAGCATGTAGGCCGCACAGTCTGGAAGATCTTTGTTAAAATCTCTGTTTGGACATCTCTGTGTGGAGTTTGCATGTTCTCCCCGTGTGTGCGTATAGGTTTTCTCTGGGTACACTAGCTTTCTTCCACATTCCAAAAATATGCTAGTTAGGTTAATTGGCGCCTGCAAATTGCCCATAGGTATGAATGTGAGTGTAAAGACTTGTTTGTCTATATGTGCCCTGCTTTTACCTGGCGACCAGTCTATGGTGTACCCCGCCTCTTGCCCACGGTCAGTTGGGATAGAATGGGCTCCAGCTTGGCTGCGATGGATGAAGTCATGAAAGATCAATCCCGCTTGACCTAGACTAAAAAAATGGAACAGTTCTGTAACCTTCAGCCGTTCTCTTTGAAACAGGAAGTGACCTGCTAATGTACAGACGGACAAGCAAACAAAACATTCATTATTGTATTATTCTAGCAAAGTGGTACCTCGGTTTTCATTAGTAATCCATTCCAAGAGTCAAATGAAAACAGAAATGTCAATAAACTAAGGATTTTTTTTCTGTTAAAAAATAACGTTGACTGAATTTGTTTAATTACAGACCATTGTTTATTGCGGCTAATTGGTTCCAGGCCTGGCCGTGGTAAACAAATATTTGCGGATTAAAATGAATAAATCACATATTTTCATAGTTAGGGCATAACATTTTTTTTTTTACAACTTTTCAAATAGTTGTTAACATTATGAGAGTCTTCGAAACATTAAATAACACCAAAATTGTCACCTTTACACTTGTTTCACCCAATAAAGTAGCCGTATGTGTTCTACTGTAGTGTACTGTACTCACTGGTAGCCTGGAGCAGTGTTTTTCAACCTTTTTGGAGCCAAGGCACATTTTTTGCATTGAAAAAATCCGTAGGCACACCACCAGGAGAAATCATTAAAAATCGAAACTCAGTTGACAGTAAAAAGTCGTTGTCGCAATTGTTGGATATGACTTTAAACCATAACCAATCATGCATCAATATAGCTCTTGTCTCAAAGTAGGTGTACTGTCACGACCTGTCACATCACGCCGTGACTTATTTTGAGTTTTTTGCTGTTTTCCTGTGTGTAGTGTTTTAGTTCTTGTCTCGCGTTCCTATTTTGGTGGCTTTTTCTCTTTTTTTGGTATTTTTCCTGTAGCAGTTTCATGTCTTCCTTTGAGCGATATTTCCCGCATCTACTTTGTTTTAGCAATCAAGAATATTCCAGTTGTTTTTATCCTTCTTTGCGGGGACATTGTTGATTGTCATGTCATGTTCGGATGTACTTTGTGGACGCCGTCTCTGCTCCACAGTAAGTCTTTGCTGTCGTCCAGCATTCTGTTTTTGTTTACTTTTGTAGCCAGTTCAGTTTTAGTTTCGTTCTGCATAGCCTTCCCTAAGCTTCAATGCCTTCTCTTAGTGGTTTGATTGATTGATTGAGACTTTTATTAGTAGGTTGCACAGTGAAGTACATATTTCGTACAATTGACCACTAAATGGTAACACCCGAATAAGTTTTTCAACTTGTTTAAGTCGGGGTCCACTTAAATTGATTGCACTCACTTTTGTTTATTTTTGGTTTAAGCATAAGATACCTTTTTACCTGCACCCTGCCCTCCGCTGTTTCCGACATCTACAAAGCAATTAGCTACCAACTGCCACCTACTGATATGGAAGAGTATTACACGGTTACTGTGCCGAGCTCTAGACAGCACCGACACTCAACAACAACACATCATTTGCCGACTACAATTCCAGGTTTGCAAAAATATTTTTTTAACCCAAATGGGTGAAACTAGATAATCTCCCACGGCACACCAGACTGTATCTCAGTGGTTGAAAAACACTGGCCTGGAGGATCCTCCAAGCGTCATTTCTATTGCCGTCGCCTGGCCACTACGAGGAAATACGTTTGTACGTTCTGGGTAATTCCTCAAAGTTAGAACTGGGCTTCCATGTGCTGAAACCCTGGGTGGAAGTTGTTCTGTCGAACAATCACAGCTATGATACAGGCGCTTGGTCACCAACACTTGGGATGTTGTGTTTGGGTCCTCAAATCTAGTCTATTACATATTCCATGCCTGCCCGAGACCGTGCATGAAAACAAGGGGAAGACTTTTCCTCCAACACCAAATCATATGAAAATTTGGTCCTACACCAACTAAGGTCGCACTCTAATCTAATTAGTGATTTGTTTTGGAGGTACAGGTGTTTTTTCTTAAAAGGTTGACTTTAACACTTCTACGTCAGCATGTCAACCATACAAAGACGTTGCGTTTTTACCTGAACTCAACACAACTGTGACAAAGGGGGATTATTCTCACTCCAGCCAGGAGACCCTGGGAAGAGTGGAGGCGTTGAAAAAACCAAAAAGGCTCCGAAAAACTTTGTGTGCGACTTGGCCTGACTGGGTGGTCTCCCAGGCACAAATATCATAGCAAATAACCAACCCTCTCTCCAGTTCACATCAACACGCACAAACAAACACGCTAGCGGGAGTGGAGATAAAGACATGCAACAGAGGACAGATGGCCTCTGAAGCCGCCCTCGGGCAGGCTGGGAAGGGTGCGAGAGGGCAAATATGGAAAAGAGCGAGAGAGAGAGAAGAGAGTCATGGTGTGAAGAAGATCTTCTATCTTCTCCATGTGTGGTCCAACAAGACCTCCAGGCTTGTTCCGGGGGTGACCGAATGAGTCCTTTCTCGGCTGCCAGTGGAACGGAGAGGTGAAAGACACGAATGTGCACAATGAGGGGAATGTTTGCCTTGCTCGTGCATGGGGAAAGCAAAAGGGGCGAGCTTTATCCCTTTGTGTGGAATAAATACACCAGCAAACATGCAGAGATTATCACGTTATTTGTCAGAATTGTCAACAAGCCCACCAAAGAGGCTGACACTGTGTCACAGCAACCACACAATAACTTTAGGAAGTGGGACAACATTCATATGTTGTATCAAAATAATACTACAATTTTAGGGATGTCCGATAATGTCTTTTTTGCCGATATCCGATATTCCGATATTGTCCAACTCTTAATTACCGATACCGATATAAACCGATACCGATATATACAGTCGTGGAATTAACACATTATTATGCCTAATTTGGACAACCAGGTATGGTGAAGATAAGGTCCTTTTTAAAAAAAATTAATCAAATAAAATAAGATAAATAAATTAAAAACATTTTCTTGAATAAAAAAGAAAGTAAAACAATATAAAAACAGTTACATAGAAACTAGTAATTAATGAAAATGAGTAAAATTAACTGTTAAAGGTTAGTACTATTTTGGGGGCGTTATAGCTCAGTTGGTAGAGTGGCCGTGCCAGCAACTTGAGGGTTCCAGGTTCGATTCCCGCTTCTGCCATCCTAGTCACTACCGTTGTGTCCTTGGGCAAGACACTTTACCCACCTGCTCCCACCAGTGCCACCCACACTGCTTTAAATGTAACTTAGATATTGGGTTTCACTATGTAAAGCGCTTTGAGTCACTAGAGAAAAAGCGCTATATAAATATAATTCACAATTCACTTCACTATTAGTGGACCAGCAGCACGCACAATCATGTGTGCTTACGGACTGTATCCCTTGCAGACTGTATTGATATATATTGATATATAATGTAGGAACCAGAATATTAATAACAGAAAGAAACAACCCTTTTGTGTGAATGAGTGTAAATGGGGGAGGGAGGTTTTTTGGGTTGGTGCACTAATTGTAAGTGTATCTTGGGTTTTTTATGTTGATTTAATTTTTTTAAAATAAATTAAAATAAAGAAAAACCGATACCGATAATACAAAAACCGATACCGATCATTTCCGATATTACATTTTAAAGCATTTATCGGCCGATAATATCGGACATCTCTATACAATTGTATTGTCTTTTTCATGTCGGGGCCAGAATTCCCCTTTCAATGGTTAGCATGAAATATATTTTTGTAAGACAAGGATGTCAAACTCATTTTCACTGAGGGCCACATTGCAGTTTTGGCTGCCCTCAGAGGGCCACTTGTAACAGTAAATATATACGAATGTAAATGTATAATTCTGTCAAGGGTTGTACGGTATACCGGTATTAGTATAGTACCGCAATACTAATGAATCATATTCGGTACTATACCGCCTCTGAAAAAGTACCGGTCCGCCACCCTTCCGCGCCCCCCGTCGTCGTCGTCACGTCGTGTCTTTGATGGTTTTACGAGCAGACGAGCATGTTCGGCAGCGCACAATCACAGAGTACTTACAAGCAGACACAGTGTGTAGACAGAAAAGGGAGAACGGACGCATTTTGGCTTAAAAACTAACGATAAAAATGAAACTATAACACTGAAACGCCCTCACCTATTTATTAATACCATTAGCATTAAAAGATTACAGTTGGTACAAAATGCGGCTGCTCGACTTTTGACAAGAACAAGAAAGTTTGATCATATTACGCCTATACTGGCTCACCTGCACTGGCTTCCTGTGCACTTAAGATGTGACTTTAAGGTTTTACTACTTATGTATAAAATACTACACGGTCTAGCTCCATCCTATCTTGCTGACTGTATTGTACCATATGTCCCGTCAAGAAATCTGCGTTCAAAGAACTCCGGCTTATTAGTGATTCCCAGAGCCCAAAAAAGGTCTGCGGGCTATAGAGCGTTTTCTATTCGGGCTCCAATACTATGGAATGCCCTCCCGGTAGTTAGAAATGCTACCTCAGTAGAAGCATTTAAGTCCCATCTTAAAACTCATTTGTATACTCTAGCCTTTAAATCAGCGGTTCTTAACCTTGTTGGAGGTACCAAACCCCACCAGTTTCATATGCGCATTCACCGAACCCTTCTTTAGTGAAAAATAAAATGTTGGGGTTTTTGCAAATTCAAGACAAAGTTATATGTTTTTGGTAACACTTTAGTATGGGGAACATATTCTAAGTAACAAAGACTTAATTTAGAGTTTTTTGGACACTAGGGGAACATATTCTAAGTAACAAAGACTTAATTTAGAGTTATTTGGTTAGGGTTGGGGTTAGAGGGTTAGGGCCATGGTTAGAGGGTTAGGGTTATAATAAGGCAATGCCGAATAAGGCATTAATAAGTACTTAATAATGACTAGTTAAGAGCCAATATGTTACTAATTTGCATGTTAATAAGCAACTAATTAATGGTGAATATGTTCCCCATACTAAAGTGTTACCATGTTTTATTACTGGTGCACAAAATGAACCGTGCATGAACATCACCTTGTTCAAAGAACAAAACCAACACAGTGCATAAGCTCACAACAAATTACACACCTGCAAATCAGTGTGACTTCTAATACGCTGATAGGGAGAAGTTTTTATTTACACGATGAGTCGGGTGTGTCTTGACCTCCGCCGAACCCCTGAGCCCGACTCACCGAACCCCTAGGGTTTCGATCCAACCCAGGTTAAGAACCACTGCTTTAAATAGACCCCCCTTTTAGACCAGTTGATCTGCCGTTTATTTTATTTTCTGCTCTGCCCCCCTCTCCCTCGTGGAGGGGAGGGGGGAACAGGTCCGGTGGCCATGGATGAAGTGCTAACTGTCTAGAGTCGGGACCCGGGGTGGACCGCTCGCCTGTGCATCGGTTGGGGACATCTCTGCGCTGCTGACCCGTCTCCGCTCGGGATGGTCCTCTGCTGGCCCCACTATGGACTGGACTCTCACTATTATGTTAGATCCACTATGGACTGGACTTTCACAATATTATGCTAGATCCACTCGACATCCATTGCACCGGTCGCCCTAGAGGGCGGGGGGCGGGGGGGTCACCCACATATGCGGTCCGCTCCAAGGTTTCTCATTGTCATCCAACTGGGTTGAGTTTTTCCTTGCCCTGATGTGGGATCTGAACCGAGGATGTTGTTGTGGCTTGTGCAGCCCCTTGAGACACTTGTGATTTAGGGCTATATAAATAAACATTGATTGATTGATTGATAATTATAAAGTTTAAATGATATGCAATTCCATGCAGTACATGCAATTTTACATATAAGAAAGATGAAGTACTTTATTGACCCACATTATCTAGGCTTTCATTGGTCACACAAAATAATGTGGCATGCCAGAAGAGTTTGCATGTGTGGTACAAGACTTGACAAATAGTTGCTGCTTTCAATATACTCGTATACAGTTTGGCGACTCCATCCGACACGTGAAGAGTATCTTTCTGTCATGCACTCGTGTTTCAGCGCGCTCTTTCATATGTCACATGAGATCACGCAGAATAAAACCCTTCAAGCACATGATCTTACCATGACAAAGAGGCCATTGGGGTTGTCAAGATAGCACAAACTGCATGTAGTGGGGCTCGGACCCACATCAAACGCACACATAATTGCGCTCAATTAAAACCAACAATCGCTGAGGCCTCGGAGGCCTGAAACAATTTCCGTGGACGTTTTTTATGCGGCATCAGTGAAGCGGACCGCGTGGTGCTGAACACACAGGCTTGCGAGTGAGCACAAAGAAAGCCAGAATAAAGACTGATTGGATTCCATCATCACTTGCGGTTCAGGTTTTTACTACCTTTGACCGAGAGGGCCTGGAGCCAGCACAAATCACTCGAGGAGGCTGCGTATAAAAGGCGCTTGTGTTATTCGGCGTGTATTAATGATTCTGTAAGGCACATGTCTGCGTCTTTCAGCTGTGAAAATCATGGGCTTGACATGCAGCATTTGTTGGCATGACGACATCGGCCGCCTAACGCTGATGTATGCTGCGGGTGTTTATTGAGGCAGGGTTTTTTTTTTCTTCTCCGCATGACGGCATGTGTTGAGGTCATCAGAGGTGGCACATATGGACTTCCCAGCAGGCACAAGACATTGATACAGCGTTGATTATACATACTTTACTTTAACCTCTTAAGGCCCAAGCTGTTAGTTTACATGTTTTTTTTTATTTCTCTTTGCTATTTGGGCTTATTGGACCGTAATTAGAATAAAATCTAGGAATCATCTTTTGATACGATGTACTTAGTCCATAAGTACACAAACGTGTACTTAATGTTTAGTGACTGCTAATTCCTTTTTTTTTACACTTCTTTTCCAAATTCCATTGTATGTTATACTCTTCTGACACCACCAGATGGCAGTATAAGTGTCCACATAAGCGGCCATAAGACCCCAATTCAGTAGTGTACACAATTTTGGAAATAAGAGCTAGAAGGTGCTGTCCACGCATGTGGCCGCTAAGCCTTTAGAGCAGGGGTGTCAAACGTAAGGCCCGTGGGCCGGATCAGGCCCGTGAACAGGTTTTATCCGGCCCGCGGGATGAGTTTGCTAAGTATAAAAATTAGCTGAAATTTTTTAATGAAAGAAACTGCTGTTCTAAATGTGTCCACTAGATGTCACAATAGCAATTATTTGTGTCTTTCTAGATTATGCTACATATGTAAAAAAATTAAAAATATATACCACACTATGTAAGCAAACTACATAAATAACATCCTGTAATTTGATTTTTATATATTTTTTTTTAATAATAATAATAATACTAATAGATTTTATTTGTAAAAACCACTTTACATTGAGTAAACAACCTCAAAGTGCTACAGTGTATTAAAAAAATAATATATAAAATAAATAAATGAATTAGAAAAAATAAAAAGATAATAAAAAATAAATAAAAACTAGAACAGCCAAATAGCTAAAACTAGTATGCATATATCTAAAAAAAAAAAAAAAAAAGGCTTTTTTAAAAAGAAGGGTTTTTAAGCCTTTTTTAAAAGCATCCACAGTCTGTGGTGCCCTCAGGTGGTCAGGGAGAGCGTTCCACAGGCTGGGAGCAGCGGAGCAGAAAGCCCGGTCCCCCATTGTTCACTGAAGTTGTCTTTATTTTTAAGTTATCGTGCCGTGATTTTACCGGTCAGGCCCACTTGGGAGTAGATTTTTCTCCATGTGGCCCCCCATTTAAAATGAGTTTGACACCCCTGCTTTAGAGGTTTTAAAGGGGAACTGCATTTTTCGGGGTATTTTGCCTAGCGTTCACGATCATTATGAAAGACATGACGACGGATTGAATTTTTTTTCTACTGCATTCTGTCGACGTATTTGTTTAATCTGGAGCCAGAAGATGTTTAAAGAGGACAAGATGCGTAAACTTAAAATCAGAAGTATTTATTCCCTATTCGATATAATTCTAATACAATTTGTCTGAGCGCTATCTTTCCCTAGTATCATACAACACGGCGACTTACACAGGGCTGTCCGGACGCGCCCTTTCCCTCACGCTCTTACAATATATATCACAATTTAAGAATATGCAATGAGGTTTCTTCTTCCAGGCGTGGAATCTTCCTCTGCCTTCTCCTTCCTGGACTCCGACCATACTTGCCAATCTTGAGACCTCCGAATTCGGGAGATGGGGGGGGGGGAGGGTTTGGTGGTAGCGGGGGGTGTATATTGTAGCATCTCGGAAGAGTTAGTGCTGCAAGGGATTCTGGGTATTTGTTCTGTTGTGTTTATGTTGTGTTACAGTGCGGATGTTCTCCCGAAATGTGTTTATCATTCTTGTTTGGTGTGGGTTCACAGTGTGGCGCATATTTGTAACAGTGTTGAAGTTGTTTATACGTCCACCCTCAGTGTGACCTGTATGGCTGTTGATCAAGTATGCCTTGCAGTCACTCGTGTGTGTAAAAACCGCATATATTATGTGACTGTGCCGAATAGAGCAGTGGTTCTTAACCTGGGTTCGATCGAACCCTAGGGGTTCGGTGAGTCGGCCTCAGGGATTCGGCGGAGCCTCCGCCGCGGAGGTCAAAACACACCCGACTCATCGTGTAAATAAAAACTTCTCCCTATCGGCGTATTATGGATACCCCAAACAATGTTCCCTCTAATTTTCCATATGCGTGAGCAAACGCAAAAACTGCTTGTGCATTCAGTGGAGCACATGTGAGCGACGTTAGCTGGCCACACCAGCAGCACACCCGTCCCAAGCCTGACTAAATAAGCAGTCATTTCCATGAGATTATTTTCTAATATAAGTATTTTGGCCCAATTACAATGACAATAACAAAAAATATTGTTTTTCATGAGCTGTGTACTAGTATTGTATGTCTGGGTGGGGTTCCTGTTTTGGAAATAATGTGTACGCCTTTCAGATATCACATTTAGTTCCCACTAAAACATTCACATGTTACACAATAAGATGCAAACATGGGATCATGTGTACATTCCTGTAACTTTGTTTGTAAAATATATCTTTATTAGTATTTCTTTAATATAATAACATAATATCATGGTTAATATTTATAAATTAAGATAAAATTAAGAAAAAAACATTTTATTGTTCACTAAAGAAGGGTTCGGTGAATGCGCATATGAAACTGGTGGGGTTCGGTACCTCCAACAAGGTTAAGAACCACTGGAATAGAGGAAAAGTGAACGTGACGACAGGTTGTAGAGGTCGCTAAAGGCAGTGTCTTTAAGGCACGCCCCCAATATTGTTGTCCGGGTGGAAATCGGGAGAAATTCGGGAGAATGGTTGCCCCTGGGAAAATCGGGAGGGTTAGCAAGTATGACTCCGACCCCAAATCTGGTGTTTGTTCTTCTGACTTTGGTAAAGAAGCCAAGTGACCAGTGAAGAATGTTGGAGGTAAGAGTTTATGGTCGGCCTCAACCTTCAACCAGTTTTAATTGGACTCAAAACACACAATAGGCACAAGCTGTCATGATCTGTAGCCCGGATCATGTTTTGGTATTTTCGGTTAGTTTTGGACTCCCTCAGTTCCTGTTTTGTGCATCCTTGAGTTTGTTTTAGTTACCATGGTTGCTTACTATTTTCACCTGCCTCTGATTGGTGTTCATATATATATATATATATCAGTGGCGTGCGGTGAGGTTGATGTCAGGTGAGGCACTGACTTCATCACAGTCAGATTTACAAACATATGAACCCTAAAGAGTATCTTATTCACCATTTGATTGGCAGCAGTTAACGGGTTATGTTTAAAAGCTCATACCAGCATTCTTCCCTGCTTGGCACACAGCATCAAGGGTTGGAATTGGGGGTTAAATCACCAAAAATTACTCTCAGGCACGGCGCCGCTGCTGCCCACTGCTCCCCTCACCTCCCAGGGGGTGAACAAGGGGATGGGTCAAATGCAGAGGACAAATTTCACCACACCTAGTGTGTGTGTGACAATCATTGGTGCTTTAACTTTACACTTACAAACTGTAGCACACAAAAAAGCACATTTAATAATAAAAAAAACATTATTATGGTGTTACCTTTACTTATAAGTGCGGGAGCAGTGGTGTTCGTGTTGGAAGAGTTGTGAATGAATGAAATATGAAATCCGTGCTGCAGTCTGCAGGTGTACCTAATGTTGTGTCCCTGTTCACGGCTCCTCCGGCGCGCCGCGCGAGCATTGTTGTTTTTGCACTTTTTGGCTTCTTGTTAAGTGACTTTTTTTTGGGTGGATTCGGTCTTGCACGTGGAGGGTTTGGGTGTGGGCTTTGGTTGGTGTGGCGCTCCCGTCGGGCGGTGCATTCTGCGGCGGAGGTGCTTGGCACCAGGAGGCGGGGTTATGAGACGAGCCTCCAGTTCTATGATCGCTCAGCACAAGAAATATGTTACACACATACAGTTGTTGACAAAATACACTGTACATTATATACCTCAGCTAACTAAACTATGGAAATGTATAATATAATTCATATAGCAATACAGTCTCACTGCACAGCAGGCCAGCAGTTAGCCGAGTCATTGCGCACAATCCATGTTGAGGCACAAATCAGTGACGTGCCTCAACTGGCTGCTGATCACCGCACCGTCTCTTCTCAGTATTTGAACGGCAAATGTGAAAATAAAAATCAAAATAATCTAAAACTGGTGAAGTCAAATGGAAAATAACTTTAGTATAATCACTTGATACATATAACAATTTAATTAATTTTTTTTCTTTTTACTTTTTTTTTTCTTTCCATGATGGCAGGTGAGGCCGTGCCTCCCCTGCCTCTAGTGACTGCACGCCACTGATATATATATATATATATATATATATATATATATATATATATATATATATATATATATATATATATATATATATATATATATATATATATATATATATATATATGTATTTATCCAGACTAAGGCAATGAAGACAATATTTTCATGGAATCACTCATACAGCTGACATGCGGTATCGTCTCACCACTGCTGCTGATGTTTTGGACATAAAATTTAAAAAAGACCAACGGTGTTGTTACTGTGAGGGCTCTGGCAACCTTGGGTCTCGAATCAAGACAGTGAGTTTTGAACTGGTGCTGATCCAACACTTGATGACACAGGACTGAGCCGAGTCAGACTCAACAAGACAAAGTGGGTAAGCAGACTCACACTGTGTCTGAGTCGGTATCGTACCACTAATTGTTGTGTTTTATAAGGAAAGGGAGAGTAGTTGTTGGTTTACAGGGATAGCTCATAGCCTGAGGAGCTTTCCCACATTTTACGTCCATACAGGTGTGCCAGTTGGGCCCCATGTGTGCATTCATTGTATAGACAGCAATGCCACTTCCCTGTGTTTACTCTCTCGTCCTCCTTCACCAGACATGGTTGCCATTAGCAGGAATGTTTATGAAACTCTGTTAAATATAAGGATGGCCCGGTTTGTTTCCATGAATTAAGGCTTTTCCAATAAAAACAAGAAAAGGAGACCTCCCCTGGGCCATGTAAAAGTCCCTGTCTTTGCACCACAATGGTCTTTACTTCTAGCAAGAGCTGCAGCACACTTCACAGTCTCAGCCTATACATAGAAATAAATACAACCCTGGAAGCCTACCTGACATTTGGGGTGTTCTAAAGGGGAGTTTCAAACGTGGAAGAGTTGGACTGGATGTGAGAACCTCAGTTAGCACACCACCAAACATGTGATGCGAGCATAAAGGTCAAGCCCTGTGGAAACAATAAACATTTCAAGGATTTTAGCACCAGATTGTAAAAGAGCTGATTATGTTTTCATGTGTTGAAACATTTCATCCACAGAATGGCGAGGCTAAACATCTCATTCACGTTGTTTTTCTCATCTGACACGCTAGGAAACAACAAGCCGGGGTGAAACAAAAAAAAAAAGGGCCCCTCAACTCGAGCAGAGCCAGATGTGCCTCTCAAGTTGCTGATTATGTTTGTCTTGTTTACAAATTCGCCACAGAGAAAATATTCTCTGTTATTTTCCACCCTCTCTGTTAATCCCCACCCCTGTGTATGTATGCACATTCTTTTGAATACAAACAGCAAAGGCAGAGCATTTGGAAGATGTCAAAAAAAAAAAAAAAAAAGTTGCAGTTAGAAAAGGATCCTCGAGGCCTCAGTGCTTTACAACAAGAGTATTCAACTAGTTTGCTTTGAGAGCCACATTTCCAGAAAGCAATAGACAGGGGGGCCAAACGTCTCTCTTTACCAACACATGCCAATACGGCCGGGTTAACTTATAAAGTGCAATTTTAAATTTCCCGCTAAACTTCCGGTTGAAAACGTCTATGTATGATGACGTATGCGCGTGACGTCAATCGTTGAAACGGAAGTATTCGGACCCATTGGATCCAATACAAAAAGCTCTGTTTTCATCTCAAAATTCCACAGTATTCTGGACATCTGTGTTGGTGAATCTTTTGCAATTTGTTTAATGAACAATGAAAACTGCAAAGAAGAAGGTTGTAGGTGGGATCGGTGTATTAGTATTAGTATTAGACTACAGCCACCCAACCAAGAGGAGAGGGATAGCAGACGCGCTAGCCGCCGACCTCACCTTGACTTCCTCCGTTTCCGGGCCGCCGACCGCATCTATGATCGTCGCTCTGTCGATCGCTGGAACGCAGGTGAGCACGGGTGTTGATGAGCAGATGAGAGCTGGCGTAGGTGGATAGCTAATGTTTTTAGCATAGCTCTGTGAGGTCCCGTTGCTAAGTTAGCTTCAATGGCGTCGTTAGCAACAGCATTGTTAAGCTTCGCCAGCCTGGAAAGCATTAACCGTGTATTTACAGGTCCATGGTTTAATAGTATTGTTGATTTTCTGTCTATCCTTCCAGTCAGGGGTTTATTTCTTTTGTTTCTATCTGCATTTAAGCCCGATGTGCTATCACGTTAGCTCCGTAGCTAAAGAGCTTCGCCGATGTATTGTCGTGGAGATAAAAGTCACTGTGAATGTCCATTTCGCGTTCTCGACTCTCATTTTCAAGAGGGTATAGTATCCGAGGTGGTTTAAAATACAAATCCGTGATCCACAATAGAAAAAGGAGAAAGTGTGGGATCCAATGAACCCTTGTACCTAAGTTACGGTCAGAGCGAAAAAAGATATGTCTTGCACTGCACTCTAGTCCTTCACTCTGACGTTCCTCATCCACAAATCTTTCATCCTCGCTCAAATTAATGGGGTAATCGTCACTTTCACGATCCGAATCGCTCTCGCTGCTGGTGTAAACAATGGGGAAATGTGAGGAGCCTTTCAACCTGTGACGTCACGCTACTTCCGGTACAGGCAAGGCTTTTTTTTATCAGCGACCAAAAGTTGCGAACTTTATCGTCGATGTTCTCTACTAAATCCTTTCAGCAAAAATATGGCAATATCGCGAAATGATCAAGTATGACACATAGAATGGATCTGCTATCCCCGTTTAAATTACAAAAAAATCATTTCAGTAGGCCTTTAGGCCCCTTCTACACTAAGGTTATCCAGGGTAAATCCCACCTAACCTTATCCTTGTCCACACACACACAATGGCCGTTTAAGACCCTTTCCATCCGTCGGCGCAACACGACCTAGTACGCATGCGCGGAAAATGCACACGTCATAGTCACCTCCAGTGTGCAAGTTCTTACATTAAATTTAACTTATCTGAACAATATCCAGTGTTGTGGTATTTCAATTAACTGGAATCCAGTGTGCTGTGGGGCCCTATTGTAGTGAATCACACCTGAGCCATCATAAATTAATCAAATCTTTATTGGACAGGTGAAAGTAAACAATGTGACAAAGAACATTTGACAACAATCAATCTAGGGATGTAGATATCTAGTCAGGACACTCCTCACTCTTTTGCCGTCACCTTCATTGTCCATTCCTTTTTGGTGACTTTATATACTCTGGACCTAGACGTTGAGTCCGCGACATACACGGCAGACAATAACTGATACAGTCTGCTTTGCCAGTCCAAATGCAATCGATGTTTTCCGTAGTCTTCCCTCGACATTCGAAAGTTCTCTTGCCGTCTGAGATGTGTTGTATCCGAAATAGCTGCAATCTCGCGTTTTCTTCTCTTAAGGTATTCATGTGTGATTTCCACAAGCGTCTGTACATGTAGAAGAATGAGAAACACGGGCATGTCTGGATGACTCGTCTCCATCTTTCCAGTTGTTAGCTCCGGTTCCTATGAAGCTGGCCTTTGCGCGGTCTTTGTGACTTCACTTCCTCTCCGAACTCAGTTTGTAAACGATCAATGAGTCCATACAAAGCTAAGTGCCGTAGATTCAAGAAATACACGGCGCACTTACCCGTGTAAAAAATTATCCAAGGATGGGGAATCTTAAACGATGGTTTAGTGTGGCTGAAACGGGGCTTAGGCTAAATAATTATTCATTTAAGGGATTATCCGGCTTAGTGTAGACATAGCCTTATTTTGTATATTCCGGTTACAGGGGCACTCTGCTGTTTTTTAGGACCTTCTGCAAAAAAAGCTCGTCAAAGATCATCTCTATGACAGCTCTCTAAGGTTTTTAAGAATCTGCTGCAAAAAGGTGAGTCTGTCAAGTTTTTTAGCTCAATAGCCCAAATGACAAAAGAGAGGGCCTAAAGGGGAACCTTAAGTAGGCTGACCATATTCTGAAATTCCAAAAAGAGGACACATATATGCGCGCCAAGGCGGGCAGCACGCCAAGGCCGGGACTAGGTGAAAATTTGCCAAAGATACTCGAACTTGCTTTATAAATAATATATTTATTTAAATAAAGCATTTTTTCTCCTCTGTTGACAGCAGTGTTGGCGCTAGGAATTTTCAAAATGGGGTCCCATGGACCCCATCAAGTCATAAAAATGGGGTCCCACAGTAAAACATAAAAGTCTTATATTAGTGTTATAATGAAGATAACCCATGATGTAAGTGTCTATATTAGCTATATTAGCCTACTATCAAAATGACTTTAAACGTCTTATATAAGTGTTATAATGAAGACAACACATGATGTGTCTATATTAGCTATATTAGCCTACTATCAAAGGCTGACGCAAATCTTCGTTGACAGAAATGTTCTATTTGAATTTTTATTCTACACATTTTTGCAACATTGGAAATCATTAGTAAAATGGAGGCGTCTCACAGGATGAGATAACTTCTGGAAATTCCTGGCTTATATTGGCCAAAGGTATAGACATGTGTGTCCAAGTTTAAGGGAACGGCAGGCTGTCTTCTTCTAATGGATATATTACAATATTTGTAAGCTGGGTAACGTTTGCTGTCGTCTGGAACGACATGTCACACAAACAACTATGAGAAATGCCGCCAATATTACATACAGATAATGTGTCATGAGACATACAAATATAAATTAAATATGGAGAGGACATAAGTAAAGGAAATTAAATGAGCTCAAATATACCTACAAATGAGGCATAATGATGCAATATGTGCATACAGATAGCCTAAATAGCATGTTAGCATCAATTAGCTTGCAGTCATGGATTGACCAAATATGCCTGATTAGCACTCCAGCAAATCAATAAAATCAACAAAGTTCACCTTTGTGCATTCACACACAGCACAAAACAGTTGGTGGACAAAATGAGACAAAGAAGGAGTGGCATTAAACACGTCTTTCTGTGGCAGCATCGTTGAAAGTTGTACATGCAAACAAACTACGACGAGTTCAAGGATCGCTGAAATTACTAGGACAAAATGGTGCTTGCCAAATACTCTCATCAGTGAAGCATGTATAAGATAAATAGTGGGATTTCTAACAATTAGGAAGGTTTGTGTCATGTTTGTCCTTCTACAGAAAATATAATAAAACAAAACCAAAAACAAATTTCTTCATCTTTTTCCATTTTCACACATCTCTGAAAGAGGTCCAGATGCGCGGGTTGCTGACCCCCGGCTTATGGTAACCAGGAAGTAGCTCGCCAGCTATCAAAAAAACAAACAAACAATAAGCACTCATATGTTTTAGCCCACAATTTTCTTCACTGACTTAATCTTTTTGCTCGGATTAAAACTTGTCCTCTGCCCTAAAATAGTGAAGTGAAGTGAATTACATTTATATAGCGCTTTTTCTCAAGTGACTCAAAGCGCTTTACATTGTGAAACCCAATATCTAAGTTACATTTAAACCAGTGTGGGTGGCACTGGGAGCAGGTGGGTAAAGTGTCTTGCCCAAGGACACAACGGCAGTGACTAGGATGGCGGAAGCGGGGATCGAACCTGCAACCCTCAAGTTGCTGGCACGGCCGCTCTACCAACCGAGCTATACCGTCCCAATAAAAAAAAAAAAAATTGGTAACACTTTAGTACGGGAAACACATATTCAGCATTAATTAGTTGCTTATTAACATGCAAATTAGTAACATATTGGCTCTTAATTAGTCATTATTAAGTACCGTATTTTTCAGACTATAAATCGCAGTTTTTTTCATACCGGGGGCGCGACTTATACTCAGGAGCGACTTATGTGTGAAATTATTAACACATTACCGTAAAATATCAAATAATATTATTTAGCTCATTCACGTAAGAGACTAGACGTATAAGATTTCATGGGATTTAGCGATTAGGAGTGACAGATTGTTTGGTAAACGTATAGCATGTTCTATATGTTATAGTTATTTGAATGACTCTTACCATAATATGTTACGTTAACATACCAGGCACGTTTTAGTTGGTTATTTATGCGTCATATAACGTACACTTATTCAGCCTGTTGTTCACTATTCTTTATTTATTTTAAATTGCCTTTCAAATGTCTATTCTTGGTGTTTGGGTTTTATCAAATAAATTTCCCCCAAAAATGCGACTTATACTCCAGTGGGACTTATATATGTTTTTTCCCTTCTTTATTATGCATTTTCGGCTGGTGCGACTTATACTCCGGGGCGACTTATAGCCCGAAAAATACGGTACTTTTTAATGCCTTATTCTGCATGGCCTTATCATACAACCAGTAACCCTAACTTTAACCCTAACCTACTCAGTGGCCTAGTGGTTGGAGTTTCCGCCCTGAGATCGGTAGGTTGTGAGTTCAAACCCCGGACGAAGTCATACCAAAGACTATAAAAATTGGACCCATTACCTCCCTGCTTGGCACTCAGCATCAAGGGTTGGAATTAGAGATGTCCGATTATATCGGCCCGCCGAGAGTATCGGGCCGATAAATGTTTTAAAATGTAGTATCGGAAATTATCGGTATTGTTTTTTTTATTATCGGTTTCGGGTTTTTTTTCGTTTTTAAAAAAAAAAATTAAATCAACATAAAAAAACTTACAATTAGTGCACCAACCCAAAAAACCTCCCTCCCCCATTTACACTCATTCACACTCATTCACACAAAAGGGTTGTTTCTTTCTGTTGTTAATATTCCATCCATCCATCTTCTTCCGCTTATCCGAGATCGGGTCGCGGGGGCAGCAGCCTAAGCAGGGAAACCCAGAATTCCCTCTCCCCAGCCACTTCGTCCAGCTCTTCCTGGGGGATCCCGAGGCGAGCCGGGAGACATAGTCTTCCCAACGTGTCCTGGGTCTTCCCCGTGGCCTCCTACCTATTAATATTCTGGTTCCTACATTATATATCAATATATATCAATACAGTCTGCAAGGGATACAGTCCGTAAGCACACATGATTGTGCGTGCTGCTGGTCCACTAATAGTACTAACCTTTAACAGTTAATTTGACTCATTTTCATTCATTACTAATTTCTATGTAACTGTTTTTATATTTTTTTACTTTCTTTTTTATTCAAGAAAATGTTTTTAATTTATTTATCTTATTTTATTTTATTAATTTTTTTAAAAAGGACCTTATCGTCACCATACCTGGTTGTCCAAATTAGGCATAATAATGTGTTAATTCCACGACTGTATATATCGGTATCGGTTGATATCGGTATCGGTTGATATGGGTATGGGTAATTAAGAGTTGGACAATATCGGAATATCGGATATCGGCAAAAAGCCATTATCGGACATCCCTAGTTGGAATTGGGGGTTAAATCACCAAAAACGATTATTGGGCGCAGCCACCGCTGCTGCTCACTGCTCCCCTCACCTCCCAGGGGGTGAACAAGGGGATGGGTCAAATGCAGAGAACAAATTTCACCACACCTAGTGTGTGTGTGACAATCATTGGTACTTTAACTTAACTTAACTTAACTTAACTAAGAGTCTTCCCTCAATAACCTCAGAATTATTGCTTATTAGTAACCCTAACCCTAACCCTTATATGTTCCCCTAGTGTCCAAATAACTCTAAATTAAGTCTTTGTTACAATGGTGAATATGTTCCCCATACTAAAGTGTTACCAAAAATGTATACCTTTCTTTTTTGAATATAGAGAATGACAAATGGCAGGAAATACCCTGCCGTCTAACAAATACACGGACGGACAAACAAATCTGGCAACCCACAATTTTCCCCCCAAAAAACATAATCCAAATATTGTGTTGCTCTGCTGGCTGACTTCCAACATCATCAGGCCTCCCACTGTGGCCCCAATTTCAGGTCAAACAATGGAGCCCCCTTTCGCGTCCCTCGCGGTCCCTCCGGCAGGAAATGACCTCACACGCAGAGAATGAACCCGCACTGACACACAACCACCCCTTTCACCTAGGGTCAGGGGTCAACGGAGTCAGGAGGGAGTCAGGATGTGTGCGGTGGAAACATGTCTCTGATCAACTGTCAGCGAGCGGACAGTTGTTAGCCGCTCGCGTGTTTGCGTGTGAGATTCTGCGGAATGTCAGGCACGTATGTTTGCTTTGTATGTGTAAGTGTGTTTTGTGTTTGGGGTTGTTTTTTTTTTTTTGCGAACGGGAACATGTGTGTTTCCCGTCAAGTCACGAATGACCTCGTTAGGAAAGGGGTCGTGCCGAACGATGACGAGGTGAGGCCACACTCGTCTTTTGAGGGTTCTTTTGATGAGGAAACTCCATGACTGGGTTCAAAGCAACACTATGCAATAACCTGACCTTAGAATGACAGCATTACAGTCATGGTGATGGTACACTGACTTCTAATCAAGAGAATTTAGTTTCCTTGGCCAAACCGGATCACCTGCTTTTATAACAGTGGTGGACACCACGGCGCCCTTTTATGTCACGTTATTGCAATGGTTCTCAAACTTTTTTTCACCAAGTACCACCTCAGAAAACACTTGTCTCTCCAAAGACCAACAACCAGGGTTGTACTGTATACCGGTATTGGTATAGTACCGCGTTACTACACTGCAAAAAGTCAGTGTTCAAAAACAAGAAAAAAATGTAAAAAAATTAGGGGTATTTTACTTGAACTAAGCAAAATTATCTGCCAATAGAACAAGAAAATTCGGCTTGTCAAGACTTTCCAACACATGTAAAATTAACAAACAAAAATACCTTAAAATAAGTATATTCTCACTAATAAGAAGTGCACTTTTCTTGGTAGAAAAAAAAAATTGGACCTTTTTGCTTAATATGTTGAAAAATATTCTTAAATTAAGTAAATGCTAGTGCCATTATCTTGACATATGCGCTCGGCATCATGATTTTTTGTTTTCATGCTTGAAGTAAGAAATTACTACTTTAAAAAAGTAGTTTTATACTTGTGAGTGTTGATGACACAGCTTTGCAACCGTTGATATTCTAGTTTCAAGCATGTTCTACTCAATATAGGTCATCAAATCTCAGCAACAAGCTGTAATATCTTACTGAGATCATTTCGGACCAAAACACTTAAAACAAGTAAAACACTCTAACATAAAATCTGCTTATTTAGAAGAATTATCTTATCAGACAGAAAATAAGCAAATATCACCCTTATTTGAGATATTTAATCTTACTTAGACTTCAGTTTTTGCAGTGTAATGAATCATATTCGGTACTAAACCGCCTCTAAAAAGCACCGGTTACTAATCCTCGCCTCCATGGCGACGAATAAAGTGAGTTTCTTACAAGTATCATCCCTGCAGGACGAGGAATAAGTGAAGTGAAGTGAATTATATTTATATAGCGGTTTTCTCTAGTGATTCAAAACGCTTCACATAGTGAAACCCAATATCTAAGTTATATTCAAACCAGTGTGGGTGGCACTGGGAGCAGGTGGGTAAAGTGTCTTGCCCAAGGACACAACGGCAGTGACTAGGATGGCGGAAGCGGGGATCGAACCTGCAACCCTTAAGTTGCTGGCACGGCCGCTCTACCAACCGAGCTATACCACCCCCAAACATAGGCTAATAGCTAATAGCTAAACATGCTTCACTACACACCGTAGCTCACCGGCGTCACTGCTAATGACGCCGTTCCTGAATGTAAACAAATGCCATGAGTGGATCTACACCTGACATCCACTGTAATGCTACCAAGTACAGGAGCATATCTAGTCGATACTACTATGAATACATCAATATTTTTTAGCATCACAAAATCCTCTTTCATTTTTTTATTTATTTATATAATGTTTATAAACTCAGGAAATATGTCTCTGGACACATAAGGACTTTGAATATGACCAATGTATGATCCTGTAACGACTTGGTATCGGGTTGATAGCCAAATTTGTGGTATCATCCAAAACTAATGTAAAGTATCAAACAGGAGAAGAATAAGTGATTATTACATTTTAACAGAAGTGTAGATAGAACATGTTAAAAGAGAAAGTAAGCAGATATTAACAGTAAATGAGCAAGTAGATTAATAATTCATTTTCTACCACTTATCCTTAATAATGTTGACAAAATAATAGAATGATAAATGACACAATATGTTACTGCATATGTCAGCAGACTAAATTAGGAGCCTTTGTTTGCTTACTTACTACTAAAAGACAAGTTGTCTTGTATGTTCACTATTTTATTTAAGGACAAACTTGCAATAAGAAACATATGTTTAATGTACCCTAAGATTTTTTGTTAAAATAAAGCAAATAATGCCATTTTTTGTGGTCCCCTTTATTTAAAAGAGTACGGAAAACTACCAAAAAGTATCGAAATACATTTTGGTACCGGTACTAAAATATTGATATCGGTACAACAGTATGACCAACATTAAATACAGTAGCGTAGTAGGCCTAAATATTTGTTAAAACAAGGCAGAGGTTTTATTTAACAAATATATTTAATATTTAGGCCACTGTAACATTACAGTTTGAACAGTAACACTGTGTTTGTATATTAAATTTTTTCGGAGTTTGAGAATTGTCAACACGGGGACTTTTGGGTGTTGTGTTTTCCCGGAATGCAAAGGAAAGTTGGCGCGGGCAAGGCGTGAAGGTGAGAACATGATTTATTTTTAACTCTAAACTACAAAAAAAGGTGCAAACAAAAGGCGCGCACAAAGGCGGAGATAAACTTGGCTAAGGAACCAAAAACACTTAGACAGAAACTATGGACAAGAAAAACTACACTTACTGTGATGTGAAAAGCATGAAAACTATGGCATGGAATACAAGCATAAAATAAGTCAGCACAGAGCAAATCCAGAATGTCAGGGGTAAGATATGGTAATGTCACCAGCCCGACTGCCGGGCAACAACAAGCTTAAATACTGGTGACAAGATTAGTGAAAACAGGTGCGTGACTCGAAATGTGAAAACGTGAGACAGGTGCGTGACATGAGGATGTGAACCAGGTGAAACTAATGGTTGCTATGGTGACAAAGCAAGGGAGTGAAAACAAGAACTAAAAAGTGTCCAAAACCAAGCAAAACATAACTAAACAAAACATGATCACAGACATGACAAGAATGGTGTAACGGTGTACAAAAAGTTACCCGAGTCAAGTAGCTGGGACCAGAGGTGTACATTTTCCATGAGTGTTTCACTGGTCGCTAAAACCAGTTATGGCTTCATCTGCATTACGTTCCTTTTTTTGCAAATATGCAAATCGAATGATTTACTTAAAAGGTGCCATGTGTAGTAATGTGGCCAGAAATGGTACTGCAATCAGGGTCAAAATCCTGTAGTCCCCTCCCACTCTCCCTGACTGAGGTTGCCAGATACGCAGTCAAATCCGAATCCTACTCCGAGGAACTTCAAATGGCAATCGACGAGTCCGACGCTGTAGGTTTCTCTCGTTTATGCTTCTTGCAAGATGGTTTACTAAGTAATTATGCCACATTTTACTGATGTCGAGTAGCCAAATGTGTTTGTAAAGTTACGCAGCAATATTTTAGATGGGAGTCGGGACAGATTGTTGGCATTACCCTGCTAAAATGTCTAGTTTGACCGCACGCACCACCATCGAAATAATGATATATAATAATATAGAATATATTATACATCGCATAAGCCTACTTTGATGGCAAGTCAAGGCCAACAGTAAAATTACCGCCCACATTTTGTCCAGCATAACCCCATGTTGCATCCAACCTGACGCACTGCATTCTCTTCCATGTACGCACATCACCATCTTTCAGTGCAGAGTGTGATTCTATAAGCCAACCCACGTTACGCATAAACCACGTTACGCAGAAATCATATACCTTACTACTATGTCAATACACAAAGTAGAAAATCATTTCATGTAATTAATTATATTGTGCCAAGCAAATACCACCCCATATGTGCCTGATGCACATACAGTACCAGAAACCGCAATTAACCGTGCTAATGTTGGAACGTATTTCCTCAGGGTATCAGCATTTTGAGAACGAAACAAGGCACTGACACTATCCATATCCACATAGGTTTTATTTGTCGAAAATATACTTTGTCCTGTCAGTTGGATGACACATCCACATACAGGCTAACGAGTATATATTTCCCCCGTTAGCCAATATGTCGATGTGTCATTGACCGGGCTAGCATGCTAAGCTACACTAGTGTGATGGTGCTTCGCTCCTAAGCATTCGTTGCACGAACATACTAACTTTGTTAGACAATATCGTAGACTGTATTGGACAATATAGTTTACAAACGAAATGTCAATTTCCATTTATTACAAGTAATAAGAAAACGTAAATGCCTTACTTACCTATCAAGGAGGAAATGAGCAAGTTTGGCGTCAGATGAAAAAAAATCTTCTCCGCCTTCAATCGTCTCCATCTTTCAAAGGCATCCCCGATACAAATCCTCGTTTTGTTCCTGACTCTTTGTCATGAATAAGTGTAGAATAATAACGACGCCTTTTAGATTTACTAAGTTATGACATGATTAGTAACTTCACCAGTGGCAGTAGCTCGACGAGGGTGGCGGTGCGTAACTGGCAACCAGGATGTGACACACTCACAGACTTTCTAATTGGTCAAACGTTGAAGGGCGGGGCATCGAAATGAAAACAATAACAATTAGAGATGTCCGATGATATCGGGCTGCCGATATTATCGGCCAATAAATGCTTTAAAATGTAATATCGGAAATTATCGGTATCGGTTTCAAAAAGTAAAATGTATGACTTTTTAAAACGCAGCTGTATGGAGTGGTACACGGACATAGGAAGAAGTACAGAGCGCCAATAAACCTTAAAGGCACTGCCTTTGCGTGCCGGCCCAATCACATAATATCTACGGATTTTCACACACACTAGTGAATGCAATGCATACTTGGTCAACAGCCATACAGGTCACACTGAGGGTGACCGTATAAACGACTTTAACACTGTTACAAATATGCGCCACACTGTGAACCCACACCAAACAAGAATGACAAACACATTTCGGGAGAACATCCGCACCGTAACACAACATAAACACAACAGAACAAATACCCAGAACCCCCGCTACCCCTCACCCCCCACCTCAACCCCACCCACCTCAACCTCCTCATGCTCTCTCAGGGAGAGCATGTCCCAAATTCCAAGCTGCTGTTTTGAGGCATGTTAGAAAAAATAATGCACTTTGTGACTTCAATAATAAATATGGCAGTGCCATGTTGGCATTTTTTTCCATAACTTGAGTTGGTTTATTTTGGAAAACCTTGTTACATTGTTTAATGCATCCAGCAGGGCATCACAACAAAATTAGGCATAATAATGTGTTAATTCCACGACTGTATATATCGGTATGGGTTGATACCACTCCATGTGAGACAGGCCCCTTCTTTGGCTATTTTTAAGACCCTTCTTAAAACCCATTTTTATTCACTGGCTTTTAACCCAGCATGAGACTTTAAATTGTTTTTAACTTTTAACTTTTTTAACTGTTTTTAACTTTTAACTGCTTTTTATCTAACAAAATTGTTCTTAGGGTAATTTTGTATTTGCTTTTTTAAATGTGTATTTTACTTCTGTTTTAAATTTTATTTTTTAGTCTGTCCTTTGCCTTTATTTCTCTGTGGTGTACAGCCCTTTGTTTTTCAACTGTGGTTGTTTTTAAAGGGCTTTATAAATAAAGTTGGTATGGTATGGTATGCTATGGGATATCGGAATCGGTAATTAAGAGTTGGACAATATCGGAATATCGGATTTCGGCAAAAAAGCCATTATCGGACATCTCTAATAATGTTTCGGGGCTGTAAATTTAATTTTGAAATGAGCATATTCCTACTCACTACTGTTATCAGTTATAGAGGTATTTGAAAAGAACATGGTTTATTAATGCCTTTTGTCATATCGGGGCCATTTAATGATGACTTCACATGAAATTATTACATATGGCTCCTTTAAGTAGTGGTTAACGTGGTCACAAAAACATACAGTAGGACTTCCATATTAGAGATGCGTCCATATAAACTATTATTAGGCTGCACCGCTCGGGCCGATGCCAGGGTTGTTGTGGTGCTCAAACGGAGCAGCAATATGATGGCGACACTGGTGATTAAACTGAATAATTTAACAAAAACAATGACACAGAGCGTGAGAGCAATTGTTGGACCGAGCAAAACGATGTGGCTCACTGGAGCCAGAATTCCCATCGTTTTTATTTTTTTATTGTGCTGTTCTTCGAAATACAAACAGGGTGCATTTCAATTTGTCTAGTTTGGAAGGCAATTGTTGCGTGGCAGCGTTCTTTTTGAGACAAGTGATCACACTTTACAGAGTATTCAACTTACTTAGCTGTTACCCACAGCCAGTGATGGGCAAGTTACTTGGAAAATGTAGTAAGCTAAGCTACAAGTTACTCTCGATTAAATGTAGCTAAGCTTCAGGGGCCTACACAGCAAAAGTAGCTTGCTACATTTAATGGCATTTATTTATATGTGCTCACATGTATAATATCAACGTTAATGTAACTGAGGGTGTACAAATGGACCCAACAAAGGTCCATTACTATTAACTATCTGCCATTTAGCTGGGGACAGCCCTAATACTAACTCTAGGGCAGTGGTTCTTAACCTGGGTTCGATCAAACCCTAGGGGTTCGGTGAGTCGGGCTCAGGGGTTCGGCGGAGGTCAAGACACACCCGACTCATCGTGTAAATAAAAACTTCTCCCAATCGGCGTATTACGGATACGGCAACAGCTGACTGGTTTGCATGTAATTTTTTGTGAGTTTATGCACTGTGTTGGTTTTGTTCTTTGAACAAGGTGATGTTCATGCACGGTTCATTTTGTGCACCAGTAAAAAAACATGGTAACACTTTAGTATGGGGAACATATTCACCATTAATTAGTTGCTTATTAACATGCAAATTAGTAACATATTGGCTCTTAACTAGTAATTATTAAGTACTTACTAATGCCTTATTCGGCATGGCCTTATTATAACCCTAACCCTCTAACTCTGGCCCTAACCCTCTAACCCTAACCCTAACCCTAACCAAATAACTCTAAATTAAGTCTTTGTTACTTACAATATGTTCCCCATACTAAAGTGTTACCAAAAACATATCATTTTGTCTTGAATTTGAAAAAAAACAAAATTTTATTTTTTACTAAAGAAGGGTTCGGTGAATGCGCATATGAAACTGGTGGGGTTCGGTACCTCCAACAAGGTTAAGAACCATTGCCTTAATGTGTGGTCCTAAATTTTTGTTGGACGTCTTAAAAGAGAGCAGTTCTAATTTTGGTTTACAGAGAGAACTACTAAAAACTAAGGTTTTGGGCATTGTTTTCTCTAAACCCATATATTTGTCTCAATATGGCCAAGGACACACATTATCGTGGGTTTCCTGGACGTCATCTTCATTACTAAAGGAACAATTTAATTTGCGGGAACGAATTCCTCTGCCAGTTTTAAGTGTGTGTGTGTATAATATATATATATATATATATATATATATATATATATATATATATATATATATATATATATATATATATATATATATATATATATATATATATATATATATATATATATATATATATATATATATATATATATCCATGATTGATTGATTGGTGTTTGTGTGATGAGTCACGATTGGCTAAGGTTAGGGCAAAACATTACAGACTGGCCAATCAGAGGCAAGATAAGGCGCTTAATTGAAACTAGTAAGCAAAATCATAACAGACACGGGAGGGAGTCAGAGACAGAGGGGCGCTTCAAGCTGACTACTCAAAATATATATATATATATATATATATATATATATATATATATATATATATATATATATATATATATATATATATATATACACAGTATATACATACAGGTGTATATATATATATATATCTATATCTATAGATATATATATATATTTTTTTTTTTTTTTTTTTTTTTTTTTTTTTGAGTAGTCAGCTTAAAGCGCCCCTCTGTCTCTGACTCCCTCCCGTGTCTGTTATGATTTTGCTTACTAGTTTCAATTATATATATATATATATCTATATATATATATATCTATATATATATATATATATATATATATATATATATATATATATATATATATATATATATAGATAGATATATATATATACACCTGTATATGTATATATATATATATATATTTTTTTTTTTTTTTTTTTTGAGTAGTCAGCTTGAAGCGCCCCTCTGTCTCTGACTCCCTCCCGTGTCTGTTATGATTTTGCTTACTAGTTTCAATTAAGCGCCTTATCTTGCCTCTGATTGGCCAGTCTGTAATGTTTTGCCCTAACCTTAGCCAATCGTGACTCATCACACAAACACCAATCAATCAATCATGGATTTTTTCTGTTCATATGGATGTTCTCATTCATGAAAGTCATTGTTTTTTCTCCATATTTTTGGGGGGCCTGCATTCGCAGTCCATTTTCTCTCCTTGTAGCTTGTAGCTTTGATGTAAGATACTTAGCGACATGGGTCTAAAAGCAGCTAAGCTCCAGAGAAAGCTACTGGAAAATTTAGTTAAGCTACGTAGCCTAGCTACATGTAGCTTGTCACTGCCCATCACTGCCCCCGGAATTACACAACCACTACTTATGGATCACCTGTGATATCTTTTGGGGACCAGCACTGGTCTTTGTTGAGTATTCTGATCCGTACCCACAGTTCCCTGACTTGGGCAGGATTACATGCTTATGCAGAAAAATTGATGGCATCTGACCTTCTGCCAGTTATTAAATATAACTGCTACCTTGTATGATAGAAACAGAGGCGTCGAAAAGGGTTGTGGGGTGGGGGTGGGCGTTGAGTGTGGATGTTGTATCAGGGCCATGACGTGCGCATTTTCCGAGCATGCGTACTATGTCGCGTTGCGCCGGCTGACGGAGGGGGCGAGGGGGTCTTAAACGACCATTGTGTGTGTGTGGACAACGATAAGGTTAGGTGAGATTTACACTGGATAACCTTAGTGTGAACGGGGCCTAAGAAAGCGCCAGACTAAATAGGAGACTGACTGGCAACCAGGCTCAGGTGTGCCTCGGTTGCCAATCAGGTAGCAGGTGTGGATGCCTATGCACTGAAAGGGGAAGTAGAATAACAAAATAAGGTCACACGACAGGAAGAGAAATACCACACACAGGGAAAAAGTAAACATAAGTCCAAAACAGTCACGAGGGCATGACAATATGCTACAACCTGCAGTGTTTTGTGATGTTGTGGAAAATGTGCGTCTGGAATAAACCATGACCATGACGCAAGAAGATGGAAATTGTACGTTTTTTTGTAGTTATCATTAATATACACTGTACCTCTTGTGACAAAAGATCATTAAAAAAATGTCAGAAGACACCTAAATTAATCAATGAAATTTGTTTTAAACAGCGGTTATAAAAATATAAAATGGGATTGCTGAATAGACAATATGTATATATTAGAGGTGTCCGATAAATGCTTTAAAATGTAATATCGGAAATTATCGTATCGGGTTTTTTTATTTTTTTTTATTTTTATTTTTTATTAAATCAACATAAAAAACACAAGATACACTTACAATTAGTGCACCAACCCAAAAAAAACCTCCCTCCCCCATTTAGACTCTTTCACACTCATTCACACAAAAGGGTTGTTTCTTTCTGTTATTAATATGCTGGTTCCTACATTATATATCAATATATATCAATACAGTCTGCAAGGGAGACAGTCCGTAAGCACACTTGATTGGTCCACTAATAGCAGTTACCCTTAACAGTTAATTTTACTCATTTTCATTAATTACTAGTTTCTACGTAACTGTTTTTATATTGTTTTACTTTCTTTTTTATTCAATAAAATGTTTTTAATTTATTTATCTTATTTTATTTTATTAATTTAAAAAAAAGGACCTTATCTTCACCATACCTGGTTGTCCAAATTAGGCATAATAATGTGTTAATTTCACGACTGTATATATCGGTATCGGTTGATATCGGTATCGGTAATTAAAGAGTTGGACAATATCGGAATATCGGATATCGGCAAAAAGCCATTATCGGACATCCCTAGTATATATACTTTTATTTTTGACAGTACAAATATGTTGACACACACATGCACGTTTTCTCTCCATTATCTCTCATGACACTGAATAGTTTCTGATATTTTGTTGTATTTATTGTCCAGTGTTTTGATTTTTGTTTCCACTTCCTGTTTGCCTCAATTTGCCACCAATTCTCCTCTGGTCTGAGCACAGGCTCTCTCGCTTGTCCCTATCAGCAATCAGGACGCATCTATCCCTGCTTGCCAATCAGGAAGCCTCTTAAATCAGCCTCGTCAGTAGGACGGGGCTGCATCAATTTGCTTTGCTATGAGATAGGCTCCAGCACCCTCCGCCACCCCAAAAGGGACAAGCGGTAGAAAATGGATGGATGGATGGATGGACGGATGGATGCATTTTCCTTGCTGTTTGATCTTTGTGCACCTCTCTGCTGCACCTCTATGTTTGTGTATGCCGACATCTCTGAAACCCGGGTCCAGACCAACACTGAAACGTACCAGATTGCCTCCTCACAATGACTGCAGATCAGTCATTTGTGCTTAACTGTGCCAGTTAACACCTACATTTGTATTGTGCTAAATATAGATGCTGTTACAATGTCTGGTTTTGTGCCCTCTGCTGGTGATGTCTCGCCCCTGCTGTTCTCTCTTTTTTTTCTAGTTACCATGGCTTCTAAGGGAAGGTGAGAGTGACTGAGTGACTGAGCACACCAGATTTGCATTATTTCCACCCTACTTTATACTGACCAGACATACCTTTCCTTGTGTCCTATCACGTTATTCACACCAACTCTGCTTCCGGTTCCTTGTATTCTTGCCCGCTAGAATTATAGCCTTTTGTATTTTTGCTCAGCCCTTCTCGGCTATCCTTGAGGCCACCTTTTGTTTCTAGTTTATTTTCAGTTGTACTTTACTCCTAGTTTTTTCGTACCACTGGCTGTCTCCCGCCAGTGACATTGTTTTTCTTTTTTTTTCTTTTTTTACCCCTCCTAGCATTGTTAGCTAGTCTTCTGCCATTAATAACATCTTTTGGTACCACTCACTTTTTTGCTGCTCAACCTCTGCGGTGTTTTTTAGGATCCACCCTTTAAAAAAAGCATAACAAAAGATCCAGCCAAACAGAAAATGGATCCCCCAGAGATGGGCCCTCCAAAGAGCACCCTCAAAAAGCAAGCCCTAGGACTCAAACTTTGTGTGGAGTTTGCATGTTCTCCCCGTGACTGCGTGGGTTCCCTCCGGGTACTCCGGCTTCCTCCCACCCCCAAAAACATGCACCTGGGGATAGGTTGATTGGCAACACTAAATTGGCCCTAGTGTGTGAATGTGAGTGTGAATGTTGTCTGTGTATTTGCGTGTGCTACCAAGTTTGCACCTGTTTTAATACACGCAAACCTTTAATAGATCAGGCCCTACGCAAACCTTTAATAGATCAGGCCCTATGTGTTGTGTACAGTGTTGGGACTAACGCGTTACTAAGTAACGCGTTACTGTAACGCCGTTAGTTTCGGCGGTAACTAGTAATCTAACGCGTTATTTTTTTATATACAGTAACTCAGTTACCGTTACTGCATGATGCGTTACTGCGTTATTTTACGTTATTTTTATGTAGTATCGGCTAGAAACTGAAGATCTGAGTGTGTTTTATTGGAGCGCTCCGGGGAAACGTTCCTCCAGAGCCGTACTTCGGGTCTAACAACCTTCACTTTACCCGGAAGAGGGTCTTTACAGCTGAGGGTGAATGACGAGCCCGGTGGTTTGTTGCAACTTTGTGACTTTATTGCACACAGCCATCCACCAAGCTAGAACACCTGCACGCACCCACTGTCGCCGCTCCCTCACCTCTCTCGCCCACTCACTCACTGACGTCACTCACCTCTCATGCTGTCATATCTTAAAGGGCCACAAACACACACACACATACGCTACTCTCATAACAACTAACAAGACATCATGGCGACGCCAGAAGTCGAGTTTTTTAACATGGAGACATTCTCAATACTTTTCTTTTGTCGAGCACAAAGAAAATAACATTTTAGTTAAATGTAAGTTGTGTCTTGGATCAAAGATCCTATCTACTTAGAGTTAAAGTTAAAGTGCCATTATGTTGTAGCTATTTAAAATAGTTTTGTCAATTTTTTCTGGCCTGAAATAAATTGGCCCTTTGAAACATATCTTTGTCTTTGTGTGTTGTATGTAGACCACATTGCTTTCTCAGTTCAGTGATGCAAATGCATGTCAATTTGATCAACAGATTGTATTATTCTCCAGTGCAATAACAGTACTGAAATGAAGGCTTGTCATGTCTGTTTATCATGTTTCTGTTTTGGCCATGTGCTGTTTTTTGGACACTTTCTTAGTTCCTGGTTTCACTTCCTTGTTTGTTTGTTTCCATGGTTACTCATTAGTTTTCACCTGTCACGTCACGCACCTGTTTTACGTTTTGAGTCACGCACCTGTTTTCACCAATCAAGTCACTGTTATTTAAGTCTACCTTTGTTCTTCACTCGTGCTGCCTGCATTGTCTTATGTCACACCTGTTCATGGCTCTTGCTGACTAAGTAAGTCATAGTTCATGTCATTGCTTCTGCTAATAGCAGCTTCTTTTGTGTTTTAGGCACGCTTGCCTTTTTTTGTTTATTGTTTGCATTTGTGAAAGTTTGAGTGATTTATGTTTAAATAAATCCAAGCTCACCTTCACGCTGTCGTCCGAACAACCCCGCAGCCAGCTGCGACCCCCCCTTTTGACAGTATGAACGCAGCATACGTTCTTCCGCAGACGAGTCACGAAGAGGTGATGGAGACGCGCTGGCGAAGATGGAGGCCAGCCAGAAAGGCTTCTTTTCGCCAGCATGGCGCGTCGTTCCCCCAGGATCCTCCGCCGGACAACAAAATTCCCCAACCAGCCCAGTCTTCCTCGCCGCCGCAGGAGACCCGTGCTGATGACGTCATCCCGCACACTGGTGATGACGTCAGACACCAAGACTTTTTTTTAGATTCTATTTACGCCCTCTGTCAGCCGCCCACTAAAGACTTTGTTTCTAAAAATAATCCTTCTGAGAAATTTTTTTCTAAATTTAGATTTTTTCAGACCCAGTCTAAAGTGGGGGTAGTGAATAGAATTTCTGGACAATTTAATGGGGAGGATTCTTCCCCCCTCCTGACCCCCCTCCACCCACCCCAAAAGACGGTTCCGGAGCACGTCTGGGATCCGCTCCTTGAGGGGGGGGCTAGGGCTGGGAACTGTTCAGGTGGGGCAGTTCTTCAGTCTGCCAAGCCACAGCCTCCAGCACGGCCGCCACCACCAGTCTTTCGGCCTGCTAAGCCGCAACCTCCGGTTCGGCCACCACCACCACCGGTCTTTCCACGCTGCCAAGATCCAGTTGCTGCACCACGCTGCCAAGCTCCAGTTCCTGCACCACGCTGCCAAGCACCACGCCAAGCTCCGGTACCAGCTCCATGCGGCCAAGCTCCGGTACCAGTTTCACGCGGCCAAGCTCCGGTTCCAGCTCCACGCGGCCAAGCTCCGGTTCCAGCTCCACGCTGCCAAGCTCCACGCTACCAAGACCAAGACCCAAGCCAAGACCAAGACCCCCCACGCCAAGACCAAGACCCCAGCCAAGACCAAGACCCCCACGCCAAGACCAAGACCAAGACCCCCCACGCCAAGACCAAGACCAAGACCCCCCACGCCAAGACCAAGACCCCCATGCCAAGACCAAGACCAAGACCAAGACCATGCCAAGACCAAGACCACCCACGCCAAGACCAAGACCCAAGCTGTCAAGACCAAGACCCAAGCTGCCAAGACCGCCCATGCCAGGACCAAGACCAAGACCCCCCACGCCAAGCTTCGCCGCCTGACGCACCACGCCAAGCTTCGCCGCCTGCCAGAACAACGTGCCCACCTCCTCGTCGGCCAAGGATGTGGCCATTCCATGGGCGTCCGCCACGCCAGGTGCGCCGACCTCCTCGTCGGCCACGAATGTGGCCATTCCCAGGTCGCCCACCTCGTCAGGTTCAGCGGCGGTCGACGCGTCGCCGCCACATGACCATGCCTCGGTGGATCCGGGGCCACTTGGCCTGGCGACCCACCGCCATGTCCCCCTCCCGCCCTCCCATGACTCTTGATCCTGTTTTTTGTTTTTGGACATCTGGGATCTGTCCGTAAGGGGGGGGGGGGGGTTCTGTCATGTCTGTTTATCATGTTTCTGTTTTGGCCATGTGCTGTAAATTGGACACTTTCTTAGTTCCTGGTTTCACTTCCTTGTTTGTTTGTTTCCATGGTTACTCATTAGTTTTCACCTGTCACGTCACGCACCTGTTTTACGTTTTGAGTCACGCACCTGTTTTCACCAATCAAGTCACTGTTATTTAAGTCTACCTTTGTTCTTCACTCGTGCTGCCTGCATTGTCTTATGTCACACCTGTTCATGGCTCTTGCTGACTAAGTAAGTCATAGTTCATGTCATTGCTTCTGCTAATAGCAGCTTCTTTTGTGTTTTAGGCACGCTTGCCTTTTTTTGTTTATTGTTTGCATTTGTGAAAGTTTGAGTGATTTATGTTTAAATAAATCCAAGCTCACCTTCACGCTGTCGTCCGGAGCCGTCTTTGCATGGGAAGAACAACCCCGCAGCCAGCTGCGACCCCCCCTTTTGACAAGGCTAAAAGGGCATTAATGGGAGCCTTAAAAAAGGGGGGGGGAAAAGAAGTAACTAAATAGTTACTTCTCACAGTAACGCATTACTTTTTGGTGTAAGTAACTGAGTTAGTAACTGAGTTACTTTTGAAATAGAGTAACTAGTAATTGTAACTAGTTACTGGTTTTCAGTAACTAACCCAACACTGGTTGTGTAACAAGGTCACCCCTCTTGCCAGTTATTAATGATAGCCGCCACCTTTCCCAATACATATAAACTGAACAATTTGAAATAAGCCACACAAAACTTGCAGGAATACAGTCCTGGGTTATGGTGCTGGGTTTTTGTTTTTTTTGCCTTTTGGTTCGGGACCCTTTGGGACTGTGCGACAAGGGGTGGCACTTTCATGACTTCTGCAGTGCTTTTTTTGGGAACTTCTGGATCTGCCTTCCAGGAGCCTTTTTGGCCATGGAGATTAGCTGCTGGGTCTCTGCCACACCAGAGTCTGTTTGGAGAGACTGAAGGAGGTGCGGATGAAGAGATAGGGCTGCGGAGCTAGAGCGTCACAGTGTCTTGGCTGAATGAGCAGGTATCGGACACCTCGGTCTCCTTAGACGCATCCTCGCTCGACACTGGACACTGGCCAAGAGTTAGTGGGCGGCCGGGGATGGAGTCGGCTCTCTTGGTTGCTTTGTTGGGTCTGCTCCTGCTCTCTCCACCCCAGCAGACAATGGCGTGGAACACCGCAGAGGCCACCACAGTGTATATGTTTTTTTGTTTTTTTTTTACTTTTGTAGCTTGTGACAGTCTCTCACTGTCGTCCGGGTTCCATGGACCACCAAAGAGGGACATGACTGGAGCAGGTTTGTGACTTCGCTTTATTTTTCAATAAATACTCAGTGCAGGTCGGGTCATTTCTCAGCTCCTCTCCTCTCAAACCGCTCGCTCCTCCGGTTGCTTTTCAGCCGACCTCGTCTTCGTCTGCGTCTCGCTCTTGGTCGCTTTCGCTCTTCCTGTGCTCACGTCTCTCCTGCTCTTTCTGCCCCGTCGTTCTCGGCTGCCGCCCTTTTATTCATTGAGAGGAGATTATATAATTGTGCCCAGGTGGGCGATCCACGCACCTGACATTTATCTCGGCGTCGATCCCGGCGCGCCCCGCCTTGCCGCTGGCCCGCCGGCCACGCCTCCTCGCTGCCATCTCGGGGTCGGCCCCGGCGTGCCCCGCCTCGCTGTCGGTCTGCCGGCCACGCCTCCCCACATAGCTGTATGTAGAAATGACTGGTTGCATCAGCTCTGCTCTTTTAATGTCTTTAATGTCCTTTGTGTTCTTTGATGTTTCCTCTTACACACATGCTTATGTGTGCGATGGCTATGAGTTTTTTTCTCCCCTTGGCCTCAGTCTGGACCCCCTCTCCAGGGCCCCAGGCTTAGACTGAATATCTTTTTTCTCTCGTCAGACCCGTCAGCGATCCTGTTCTGTCTCCCTGTAATGTTTGTGAGATGGGAGACCGGGCTTTCTGCTCCGCCGCTCCCAGTCTGTGGAACGCTCTCCCTGACCACCTGAGGGCACCACAGACTGTGGATACTTTTAAAAAAGGCTTAAAAACCCTTCTTTTAAAAAAAAAAAAAAAAAAAGCCTTTTTTTGGATATATGCATACTAGTTCTAGCTATTTGGCTGTTATAGTTTTTATTTGTATTTATTTTTTATTATCTTTTTATTTTTATTTTTTTTAATACACTGTAGCACTTTGAGGTTGTTTGCTCAATGTAAAGTGCTTTTTACAAATAAAATCTATTATTATTATTATTATTTGTCTGCTTTTGAATGGGATTGTGCTGAAAATCTTAATTTCCCCTCGGGGATTAATAAAGTATTTCTGATTCTTATTCTGATTCTGATTCTGAAGTGATAGCACTCGTGAGTAAACACAGTGTGAGTGTGGCTCAGAACAGCTGCAAAGGCCCAGTGTAAGTGCACCCTAAATTCTTAGGATTGGACTACCGGTATTCTTTATCTGGGCTCAAAGGAAATCTTTATACCGTGATTTTTTTTAACTGCAAAAAGAGAAAAAACATTTCATTGTGATCCGCATTTGCATCGACATTGTTGACGTTTTTGCATAATCCAGCAAACTGATGAGCGAGATTTTGACATTTAAGTGGTGAGGACGAAAACACCAAAGTGTTGCACAATGTTGCCCAACTCTGATCATCTAAGAATGTTGTCTGGATGGCTCAGCCTTAATATCGTTAATGTAATTTATTGGGGGCTTTTAATGACGCGGTAGTCCAAAGCAGCATGCGGCCTGAACTCTTTCTCACGCTGATGCTGTTTACAGTCTTGAACTTCCGCAGAGAAAAGCGACAGTTTCCTCTGTTGTTCCGACCCAACTGAACAGGGTGAATAAACAGGTCTGCTTCTTACCTCCACTACCTAAATGTGTCACTTTTTCCATGTGGGCCTCCCACCGAGCACCCCCCACCTTCAAGAGGAGATAAACAAACTTTTGCAATGTGCGTTGAAGAACGTATATTTGTTTTTGGGTGGAAATAATCTCTTTGCTCCTATTTTAGGTTTGGCTTTATTTCTTTTTCACTGTCTATCTGTGGCGCTGCAGCACTGATATGAAATTAGACCGCTTATTTGTTAAGGCCGTATGTATATCCAAAGCGGCGCACATTTCCTGTTAATGTTGGACGCCGAGACGCCTTCCAAAAATTATAGCTTCTCAGGCCAGTTGTGCAAAACAGACCGCTGCCTTGTCTAAATACCGGCCGCTTCCAACATTGTCTACCCCAAACGTTTAGGTAAATATTGGCCTGATGGACAATTGCGCTGCCATGTGAACTTTCAATGTAAAGCTCCTCTGTTTTTACTAAAAACCATTATCTAAAAAGGGATGCAATGCATGCATACACAAGATAAATATTTACCGGGCCTACTTTTAATTTACCTCCAGAAAACCTTTCTCCGTTTAGGTCTTTCGCTGTGTGTTGGATGCATTCCTGCACTGATTGTGCACACAAAGCCAGAAATTAGGAAAAAGTAAACACAAAGTCAGGCGGTGCTGCGAGCTGTCAAACAGCTCTGTGTATGATTGAAGACAACCTTGAGTTGGAACATAAACATCCCTGCAGGCACTTCATTTGCAGTCTGACGCTGCCGCTTCACAGGCGGCCACGAGGTGAGCTGGAGGGGGGGGTGGCGGCGAGGTGTCAGGGAGGGTCGCGAGCTGCGGTCGAGATTTTTAATTATTTTCGGCTACACTCTAGTATTCGTGTTGGAGCAATACGCAAGCCTGCAGCGAGGTGACAGTAGTGCTCAATCGTGCAAAATTACAAAACCCAAAACCAGTGAAGTTGGCACGTTGTGTAAATGGTAAATAAAAACAGAATACAATGATTTGCAAATCCTTTTCAACCTATATTCAATTGAATAGACTGCAAAGACAAGATACTTAACGTTCGAACTAGAAAACGTTGTTATTTTTTGCAAATATTAGCTCATTTGGACTTTGATGCCTGCAACATGTTTCAAAAAAGCTGGCACAAGACTGATAAAGTTGAGGAATGCTCATCAAACACTTATTTGGAACATCCCACAGGTGAACAGGAAAATTGGGAACAGGTGGGTGCCATGATTGGGTATAAAAGCAGCTTCCATGAAATGCTCAGTCATTCACAAACAAGGATGGGGCGAGGGTCACCACTTTGTGAACAAATGCGTGAGCAAATTGTTTAAGAACAACATTTCTCAACCAGCTATTGCAAGGAATTTAGGGATTTCACCATCTAATATCATCAAAAGGTTCGGAGAATCTGGAGAAATCGCTGCACGTAAGAGGCAAGGCTGAACACCAACATTGAATGCCCGTGACTTTCGATCCCTCAGGCGGTACTGCATCAAAAACCGACATCAGTGTGTAAAGGATATCACCACATTGGCTAAGGAACACTTCAGAAAACCACTGTCAGTAACTACAGTTTGTCGCTGCATCTGTAGGTGCAAGTTAAAACTCTACTATGCAAAGCAAAAGCCATTTATCAACAACATCCACAAATGCCGCCGCCTTCGCTCATCGAAGATGGACTGATGCAAAGTGTAAAAGTGTTCTGTGGTCTGACGAGTCCACATTGGAAACTGTGGACGTCGTGCCCTCCGGAAAAAAGAGGAAAAGAACCATCCGGATTGTTATAGGCGCAAAGTTGAAAAGCCGGCATCTGTGATGGTATGGGGGTGTATTAGTGCCCAAGACATGGGTAACTTACACATCTGTGAAGGCGCCATTAATGCTGAAAGGTACATACAGGTTTTAGAGCAACATTTGTTGCCATACAAGCAACGTTATCATGGACGCCCCTGCTTATTTCAGCAAGACAATGGCAAGCCACATTCTGCACGTGTTACTGCAGCATTCCTCAGTGCACTCCGCTAAGCGCATCTCTGGGCACGCCCCTATGTGTGCCTCTCCTGCTGCAGCCGCGTAGAACCTGCGTTCTAGCGCCAGAATGTAGCTACTTGTTCCTGTACAGTAAGCCTACACGCCTATAGCTCTAAGTGCATTTTGCTCTCTCTGTGTTTCTCCTCCTATGCGCTCATCATCTTGTGTTCCTGTGTCGCCATCCAGCAGCCTTCCTCCGTTTGCTGGTGTCGAGCTGTGTGTCTCGCCTCCCCGTATTCCTTCCCTCTGGTTCCCTGGCTGCCTGCCTGGATCTCGACCTCCCGCCTGGACACGGACCTTGACGCCTCGCTCCTGCCCCTGACCGTCCGCACCTCGCTACACACGCACCTTCAACAATTCCTGGTAGAACTTCTCAGATAATCACTACACATAGTCACACCATACATATTTGGATTAAAAGTTACACGCCTCATGTGGCCGGGCCTGTCCCCATGGGGCCCGGCCGGGCACAGCCCGAAGAGGCAACGTGGGTCCCCCCTCCAATGGGCTCACCACCCATAGCAGGGGTCATACAGGTCGGGTGCGAAGTGAGCTGGGCGGCGGCCGAAGGCAGGGCACTTGGCGGTCCGATCCTCGGCTACAGAAGCTAGCTCTTGGGACGTGGAACGTCACCTCGCTGGGGGGGAAGGAGCCTGAGCTAGTGCGCGAGGTGGAGAAGTTCCGGCTAGACATAGTCAGACTCACTTCGACGCACAGCAAGGGCTCTGGAACCAGTTCTCTCGAGAGGGGATGGACTCTCTTCCACTCTGGCATTGCCGGCAGTGAGAGGCGACGGGCTGGGGTGGCAATTCTTGTTTCCCCCCGGATCAGAGCCTGCATGTTGGAGTTCAACCCGGTGGACGAGAGGGTAGCTTCCCTCCGCCTTCGGGTGGGGGAACGGGTCCTGACTGTGGTTTGCGCTTACGCGCCAAACCGCAGCTCAGAGTACCCACCCTTTTTGGATTCACTCGAGAGAGTACTTGAGAGTGCTCCCCCGGGTGATTCCCTCGTTCTACTTGGGGATTTCAACGCTCATGTTGGCAGCGACAGTGAAACCTGGAGAGGCGTGATTGGGAAGAATGGCCGCCCAGATCTGAACCCGAGCGGTGTTTTGTTATTGGACTTTTGTGCCCGTCACAGATTGTCCATAACGAACACCATGTTCAAACATAAGGGTGTCCATATGTGCACTTGGCACCAGGACACCCTAGGCCGCAGTTCCATGATCGACTTTGTAGTTGTGTCGTCGGATTTGCGGCCTCATGTTTTGGACACTCGGGTGAAGAGAGGGGCGGAGCTTTCTACCGATTACCACCTGGTGGTGAGTTGGCTGCGATGGTGGGGGAGGATGCCGGACAGACCTGGCAGGCCCAAACGCATTGTGAGGGTTTGCTGGGAACGTCTGGCAGAGTCTCCTGTCAGAGAGAGTTTCAATTCCCACCTCCGGAAGAACTTTGAACATGTCACGAGGGAGGTGCTGGACATTGAGTCCGAATGGACCATGTTCCGCGCCTCTATTGTCGAGGCGGCTGATTGGAGCTGTGGCCGCAAGGTAGTTAGTGCCTGTCGTGGCGGTAATCCTAGAACCCGTTGGTGGACACCGGCGGTGAGGGATGCCGTCAAGCTGAAGAAGGAGTTCTATCGGGTTCTTTTGGCTCATAGGACTCCTGAGGCAGCGGACAGGTACCGACAGGCCAAGCGGTGTGCGGCTTCAGCGGTCGCGGAGGCAAAAACTCGGACATGGGAGGAGTTCGGGGAAGCCATGGAAAACGACTTCCGGACGGCTTCGAAGCGATTCTGGACCACCATCCGCCGCCTCAGGAAGGGGAAGCAGTGCACTATCAACACCGTGTATGGTGAGGATGGTGTTCTGCTGACCTCGACTGCGGATGTTGTGGATCGGTGGAGGGAATACTTCGAAGACCTCCTCAATCCCACCAACACGTCTTCCTATGAGGAAGCAGTGCCTGGGGAATCTGTGGTGGGCTCTCCTATTTCTGGGGCTGAGGTTGCTGATCAGTTAAAAAGCTCCTCGGTGGCAAGGCCCCGGGGGTGGATGAGATCCGCCCGGAGTTCCTTAAGGCTCTGTATGCTGTGGGCCTGTCTTGGTTGACAAGACTCTGCAGCATCGCGTGGACATCGGGGGCGGTACCTCTGGATTGGCAGACCGGGGTGGTGGTTCCTCTCTTTAAGAAGGGGAACCGGAGGGTGTGTTCTAACTATCGTGGGATCACACTCCTCAGCCTTCCCGGTAAGGTCTATTCGGGTGTGCTGGAGAGGAGGTTACGCCGGATAGTCGAACCTCGGATTCAGGAGGAACAGTGTGGTTTTCGTCCTGGTCGTGGAACTGTGGACCAGCTCTATACTCTCGGCAGGGTCCTTGAGGGTGCATGGGAGTTTGCCCAACCAGTCTACATGTGTTTTGTGGACTTGGAGAAGGCATTCGACCGTGTCCCTCGGGAAGTCCTGTGGGGAGTGCTCAGAGAGTATGGGGTATCGGACTGTCTGATTGTGGCGGTCCGCTCCCTGTATGATCAGTGCCAGAGTTTGGTCCGCATTGCCGGCAGTAAGTTGGACACGTTTCCAGTGAGGGTTGGACTCCGCCAAGGCTGCCCTTTGTCACCGATTCTGTTCATAACTTTTATGGACAGAATTTCTAGGCGCAGTCAAGGCGTTGAGGGGATCTGGTTTGGTGGCTGCAGGATTAGGTCTCTGCTTTTTGCAGATGATGTGGTCCTGATGGCTTCATCTGGCCAGAATCTTCAGCTCTCGCTGGATCGGTTTGAAGCTGAGTGTGAAGCGACTGGGATGAGAATCAGCACCTCCAAGTCAGAGTCCATGGTTCTCGCCCGGAAAAGGGTGGAGTGCCATCTCCGAGTTGCGGAGGAGACCCTGCCCCAAGTGGAGGAGTTCAAGTACCTTGGAGTCTTGTTCACGAGTGAGGGAAGAGTGGATCGTGAGATCGACAGGCGGATCGGTGCGGCGTCTTCAGTAATGCGGACGCTGTATCGATCCGTTGTGGTGAAGAAGGAGCTGAGCCGGAAGGCAAAGCTCTCAATTTACCGGTCGATCTACGTTCCCATCCTCACCTATGGTCATGAGCTTTGGGTTATGACCGAAAGGACAAGATCACGGGTACAAGCGGCCGAAATGAGTTTCCTCCGCCGGGTGGCGTGGCTCTCCCTTAGAGATAGGGTGAGAAGCTCTGCCATCCGGGGGGAGCTCAAAGTAAAGCCGCTGCTTCTCCAAATCGAGAGGAGCCAGTTGAGGTGGTTCGGGCATCTGGTCAGGATGCCACCCGAACGCCTCCCTAGGGAGGTGTTTAGGGCACGTCCGACCGGTAGGAGGCCACGGGGAAGACCCAGGACACGTTGGGAAGACTATGTCTCCCGGCTGGCCTGGGAACGCCTCGGGATCCCCCGGGAAGAGCTGGGCGAAGTGGCTGGGGAGAGGGAAGTCTGGGTTTCCCTGCTTAGGCTGCTGCCCCCGCGACCCGACCTCGGATACGCGGAAGAAGATGGATGGATGGATGGACGCCTCATTCCTTTGTGCTACTAAATACGCCAAGAGCTAAAACAACATCCCTGCCTCTGTGCCGACTCTTTCTCCCGCTGATTCCAGCCGTTGAAATACTTTGTATTAGAGATATCCGATAATGGCTTTTTTGCCGATATCCCGATATTGTCCAACTCTTAATTACCGATTCCGATATCAACCGATACCGATATATACAGTCATGGAATTAACACATTATTATGCCTAATTTTGTTTTGATGCCCTGCTGGATGCATTAAACAACGTAACAAGGTTTTCCAAAATAAATCAACTCAAGTCATGGAAAAAAATGCCAACACGGCACTGCCATATTTATTATTGAAGTCACAAAGTGCATAATTTTTTTTAACATGCCTCAAAACAGCAGCTTGGAATTTGGGACAAACTCTCCAAGAGAGAGCATGAGGAGGTTGAGGTGGGCGGGTTTGGGAGGGTGGGTCTAGGGGGTAGCGGGTTAGGTGTATATTGTAGCGTCCCGGAAGAGTTAGTGCTGCCAGGGCTTCTGGGTATTTGTTCTGTTGTGTTTATGTTGTGTTACGGTGCGGATGTTCTCCCGAAATGTGTTTGTCATTCTTGTTTGGTGTGGGTTGACAGTGTGGCGCATATTTGTAACAGTGTTAAAGTTGTTTATACGACCACCCTCAGTGTGACCTGTATGGCTGTTGACCAAGTATGCATGGCATTCACTTGTGTGTGTGGAAAGCCGTAGATATTATGTGATTAGGCCGGCACGCAAATGCAGTGCCTTTAACGCACGCCCCCAATATTGCTGTCTGGGTGGTAATCAGGAGAAATTCGGGAGAATGGTTGCCCCGGGAGATTTTCGGGAGGGGCACTGAAATTCGGGAGTCTCTCGGGAAAATCGGGAGGGTTGGCAAGTATGACTGGGAGACGCAACTGCTCTGTACTTCTCCCTACGTCCGTGTACCACTCCGTACAGCGGCGTTTTAAAAAGTCATAAATTTTACTTTTTGAAACCGATACCGATAATTTCCGATATTACATTTTAAAGCATTTATCGGCCGATAATATCGGACATCTCTACTTTGTATAGTTCAACTCTTACGGTAATTTGAAAACATCATTGCCCATCCATCATAATGGCGGCTACAATTTTGGTCTTAAAGATAAAAAAATATTATTTGAGAATGTCCGGCGGGCCAGATTGAAAAGCTTAACGGGTTGCATGCGGTCCTCGGGCCTTAATTTGCCCAGGTCTATACAATATGCTTGATGTACTACACCTCGGGTCAACAATTGTATGGGTTTTGCTGATGCATGATGCCCTGCAAGAGTTTTCCAGGTCCAACTTGTATTTTCCATCATTAACAGTGATTGCATCTTATCTGGAATTACACTTCTTGTTGCTACAGTGAAAACACAAACAAAGCAACACTTCATCCGGAGGGTACTTACCTCCCCCCCGTAAGTGAGCGCACCTGATTTGTATGACAAAATCTGTCATTTGCATCAACACACTGCGCAGCGATTAGATTCCACTGTGATGTCACGACCGTGTGCCATAATTGCGGCGGTAAGGGAACAGTGCGGTGCAGTGTTGAGCTTCTGTTTGACCAAATAATAGCAGCCCTTCCCGGTACTGATGCTACACTGCAAAAAGTCAGTGTTCCAAAACAAGAAAAAAAAAATACAAAAATTAGGGGTATTTTACTTGAACTAAGCAAAATAATCTGCCAATAGAACAAGAAAATTTGGCTTGTCAAGACTTTCCAAAACAAGTCAAATTAGCAAACCTCAATGAACCCAAAAATACCTTAAAATAGGTATATTCTCACTAATAACAAGTGCACTTTTCTTGATAGAAAAAAAATATGAGACCTTTTTGCTCAATATGTTGAAAAATATTCTTAAATTAAGTAAATGCTAGTGCCATTATTCTTACATAATGATATGCGCTCGGCATTACAGCAAACTTATACTAAAAACTATTTTATTTTTCTTAAAGGAAAAGCAACAAGGCAACCGCTTGTTACTCTCGGGGTCTCCTAGCCGCTCAGGCAAATCATATTGTCTAAAAATGCATTTTTCCATCGACAACATGACATCATCGCGCCAAGTGCGTGCTCTTTCAGTCAATTAGTGCGTGAGGAATATATATATATGTATATATATATATATATATATATATATATATATATATATATATATATATATATATATATATATATATATATATATATATATATATATATATATATATACATATATATATATACACATATTTATATATATATACAGCCCGGCCCCCAGCCAAATTTTTCTTTATTGTAATTTTGAAGAATTTACCTGAATGCATGAACTATTTCTGTTCAAAATTGTTTGAAATGTCACATGTTAAATGTTTAAATAGTCAGTTTACTGTACTATGCCAACTGTACTACTATATGAGTACGTATTTTCTATTGTTTCATTGCAAATAAAACAGCAAAGTCCATTTGGCTGTCATCTGTTTTAATTATGAGACACAATTGTGTCAAAGTCATGATTTTTTTGTTCATGCTTGAAATAAGAAATTATTACTTTGAAAAAGCAGTTTTATACATGTGAGTGTTGATGACACAGCTTTGCAACAGTTGATATTCTAGTTTCAAGCATGTTTTACTCAATATAGGTCATCAAATCTCAGCTACAAGCTGTAATATCTTACTGACATCATTTAGGACCAAAACACTTAAAACAAGTAAAACACTCTAACATAAAATCTGCTTAGTGAGAAGAATGATCTTATCAGACAGAAAATAAGCAAATATCACCCTTATTTGAGATATTTCATCTTACTTAGATTTCAGTTTTTGCAGTGTATGTTTGGAGTTTCACTGAATCTATGTTTTACCTGAATATTATAAGAAACTGAACTCTGTGGGAAAAATGTTAGTTTTAAACATAATGACCTATGTGAAGTTGAAGACAAGGACACCAATATGTTGGCACACCACAACGTCCTACAATAATCCACCTGTGAGCATGCGCTAATCAGAATCACTCCTTTTTTCCCATGGCCACGCTCCAGCCACTGGCCTCGGGGGCTATAAATGACCCCGCCAGGAGGGTCAGCCAAGGTGATCGGCCGATGAAGTCATTCCAGGATCCGTGTGTAAAATAAATGATGACAGAGCAAATAAAGCATGCAAAGACAATGCAGGCGCTTTGGCCGCGAGTCAAATTAGAAAAATGTTGGACGGAACGTAACCCTACATTTAAGTATTATGCAATAGTGAGGAAATTCAAGCTCCTTTTCTCTAATCATTACAAACTTTTCTCCTAAAAAAGTAGGAATAATTTTATGAGCAGAAAGTCTGAGATTCCTTTTTTTTTGCTCAAACTTACTCAAATACTTTCGGCTTGATCTACTAAGATCCAACTAAAACATCCTAAACAGCAGGTGCATACTATAAAGTTGTGTGTACTTCTAGTGCAGGGGTCGGCAACCCGCGGCTCTAGAGCCGCATGCGGCTCTTTAGCGCCGCCCTAGTGGCTCTCAGGAGCTTTTTTAAAAATGTATGAAAAATGGAAAAAGATGAGGGAAAAAAAAGTTTTTGTTTTAATATGCTTTCCGTAGGAGGACAAACATGACGCAAACCTCCCTAATTGTTATAAAGCACACTGTTTATATTAAACATGCTTCACTGATTCGAGTATTTGGCGAGCGCCGTTTTGTCCTACTAATTTTGGCGGTCCTTGAACTCACCGTAGTTTGTTTACAAGTATAACTTTCTCCGACTTTCTAGGACGTGTTTTATGCCACTTCTTTTTCTGTCTCATTCTGTCCACCACACTTTTAACGTTGTGCGTGAATGCACAAAGGTGAGTTTTGTTGATGTTATTGACTTGTGTGGAGTGCTAGTCAGACATATTTGGTCAGTGCATGACTGCAAGCTAATCGATGCTAACATGCTATTTAGGCTAGCTATATGTACACATTGCAGCATTATGCCTCATTTGTAGGTATATTTGAGGTCATTTAATTTCCTTTAAGTCATCTTAATTCAATGTATATCTCATGACACACTATCTGTATGTAATATGGCTTTGAATTTTTTGCGGCTCCAGACAGATTTGTTTTTGTATTTTTGGTCCAATATGGCTCTTTCAACATTTTGGGTTGCCGACCCCTGTTCTAGTGGCTGTGTTGCGTGTGATCTACAAACCCTGGTTCCATATGAGTTGGGAAATTGTGTTATATGTAAATATAAACGGAATACAATGATTTGCAAATCCTTTTCAACCCATATTCAATTGAATGCACTACAAAGACAAGATATTTGATGTTCAAACTCATAAACTTTATTTTTTTTTTGCAAATAATAATTAACTTAGAATTTCCTGGCTGCAACACGTGCCAAAGTAGTTGGGAAAGGGCATGTTCACCACTGTGTTACATGGCCTTTCCTTTTAACAACACTCAGTAAACGTTTGGGAACTGAGGAGACACATTTTTTAAGCTTCTCAGGTGGAATTCTTTCCCGTTCTTGCTTGATGTACAGCTTAAGTTGTTCAACAGTCCGAGGGTCTCCGTTGTGGTATTTTAGGCTTCATAATGCGCCACACATTTTCAATGGGAGACAGGTCTGGACTACAGACCTCTTTTACTATGAAGCCACGCTGTTGTGACACGTGGCTTGGCATTGTTTTGCTGAAATAAGCAGGGGCGTCCATGAATACGTTGCTTGGATGGCAACATATGTTGCTCCAAAACCTGTATGTACCTTTCAGCATTAATGGTGCCTTCACAGATGTGTAAGTTACCCATGTCTTGGGCACTAATACACCCCCATACCATCACAGATGCTGGCTTTTACACTTTGCGCCTAGAAAAATCCGGGTGGTTATTTTCCTCTTTGTTTCGGAGGACTCGACTTCCACATTTTCCAAAAACAATTTGAAATGTGGACTCGTCAGACCACAGAGCCCTTTTACACTTTGCATCAGTCCATCTTAGATGAGCTCGGACCCATTTCTGGGTGTTGTTGATAAATGGCTTTCGCTTATAGTAGAGTTTTAACTTGCACTTACAGATGTAGCGACGAACTGTAGTTACTGACAGTGGTTTTCTGAAGTGTTCCTGAGCCCGTGTGGTGATATCCTTTACACACTGATGTCGCTTTTTGATGCAGTACCGCCTGAAGGATCGAAGGTCACGGGCATTCAATGTTGGTTTTCAGCCTTGCTGCTTACGTGCAGTGATTTCTCCAGATTCTTGGAACCTTTTGATGATATTACGGACCGTGGATGGTGAAATCCCTAAATTCCTTGCAATAGCTGGTTGTTCTTAAACAATTTGCTCACGCATTTGTTGACAAAGTGGTGACCCTCGCCCCATCCTTGTTTGTGAATGACTGAGCATTTCATGGAATCTACTTTTATACCCAATCATGGCACCCACCTGTTCCCAATTTGCCTGTTCACCTGTGGGATGTTCCAAATAAGTGTTTGATGAGCATTCCTCAACTTTCTCAGTCTTTTTTGCCACCTGTGCCAGCTTTTTTGAAACATGTTGCAGGCATCAAATTTCAAATGAGCTATTTTTTGAAAAAAAAAAAAGTTTTCCAGTTCGAACGTTAAGTATCTTGTCTTTGCAGTCTATTCAATTGAATATAGGTGGAAAATGATTTGCAAATCATTGTCATGTCTTGTGATCATGTCTTGTTTAGTTATGTTCTGTTTGGTTAAAACTCCATTTGTTCCTGTTTTTAACACATCCTTGTTTGTTTTGTCACCACGACGACCATTAGTCTCACCTGTCTCACGTGTTGGACTCATGCACCTGTTTTCAATCATCACATGACTATTTAAGCCTGTAGTTGCCAGGTAGTCGGTCTGGCGTCATCACTCTGATTATGCTCATTCCATGCCATAGTTCCATGCTTTTCCAAGTAAGTTTTTGTTTATTCATGTCACGTTTAGCGAGTCTTTTGTTTCTTGCCCATAGTCTACGTTAAGTGTAGTTTTTGTTCTTTAGCCAGTTTTGTGTCTCCGCCCTGTGCGCGCCTTTTGTTTACACTTTTGAGAGTAATCATTAAATCATGTATTTACCTTCACGCCATGTCCGGTCCAATTCTTATGCATCTCGGGAAAACAATCCACGCAGGAAACTGCACCATAGTCCAAGTTTTGACACATTGTATTCTGTTTTTATTTACCATTTACACAACGTGCCAACTTCACTGGTTTTGGGTTTTGTAAATTTAAAAAATGCGCACTTTACCTATTTATGTCATGATGACCAATTTATATTTCATGGTCGATTAAATTACATCATATACAATCACCTTTTTATTTATATAGATATTAGTAGTAAGTAATAGTAAAATGTGATTCAGCTACTGTACTTATAATCTGTGAAATGATATCGACAGTCTCCCCCCTCCCTCCCCCCAAAACACCAATTCACAACAAAAGGCACTTCACATATAGAGCGGGCTCCAGTTACCCTAAGGCAGTGTTTTTCAACCTTGTCTGAGCCAAGGCACATTTTTTTCATTGAAAAAATCCCGATGCACTCCACAAGCAGAAATCATTAAAAAATTTAACTCAGCAGCCGATATTGACAGTAAAAAATCGTTCTCGCAATTGTTGGATATGAATTCAAACCATAACCAAGCATGCATCACTATAGCTCTTGTCTCAAAGTAGGTGTCACGACCTGTCACATCACGCCGCGACTTATTTTGAATTTTTTGGTGTTTTCCTGTGTGTAGTGGTCTAGTCTTGCGCTCCTATTTTGTTGTTGTCATGTCATGTACGAATGTACTTTGTGGACGCCGTCTGCTCCACACGCTGTAAGTCTTTGCTGTCGTCCAGCATTCTGTTTTTGTTTACTTTGCAGCCAGTTCAGTTTAAGCTTCGTTTTGCATAGCCATCCCTAAGCTTCAATGCCTTTTCTTAGCGGCACTCGCCTTTTGGTTATTTTTGGTTTAAGTGTTAGATACCTTTTTACTAGAGATGTCCGATAATGGCTTTTTTGCCGATATCCGATATTCCGATAATGTCCAACTCTCAATTACCGATTCCGATATCAACCGATACCGATATATACAGTCGTGGAATTAACACAATATTATGCCTAATTTTGTTGTGATGCCCCGCTGGATGCATTAAACAATGTAACGGGGTAATGTAGCGGGGGTGTATATTGTAGCGTCCCGGAAGAGTTAGTGCTGCAAGGGGTTCTGGGTATTTGTTGTGTTGTGTTTATGTTGTGTTACGGTGCGGATGTTCTCCCGAAATGTGTTTGTCATTCTTGTTTGGTGTGGGTTCACAGTGTGGCGCTTATTTTTAACAGTGTTAAAGTTGTTTATATGGCCACCCTCGGTGTGACCTGTATGGCTGTTGACCAAGTATGCTTTGCATTCACTTGTGTGTGTGAAAAGCCGTAGATATTATGTGACTGGGCCGGCACGCAAAGGCAGTGCCTTTAAGGTTCATTGGCGCTCTGTACTTCTCCCTACGTCTGTGTACACAGCGGCGTTTTAAAAAGTCATAAATTTTACTTTTTGAAACCGATACCGATCATTTTGAAACCGATACCAATAATTTCCGATATTACATTTTAAAGCATTTATCGGCCGATGATATCGGCAGTCCAATATTATCGGACATCCCTACTTTTTACATATTGTGATCACAACAAACCATGTTCCAGACATCTATAAAGCAATTAGCTACCTGCTGCCACCTACTGATATGCCGAGCTCTCAACAGCACAGACACTCAACAACGGCACATTTGTGGATTATAATTACTGGTTTGCATAAAACATTTTTAACCCAATTAGGTGAAATTACATAAATTCTCACGGTACACCAGACAATATCTCACGGTACGCACAGTTGTTGAAAAACACTGCCCTAAGGAAGCCAACAGAACCCCGCATGGGCAATGTCTTTAGTGACAGAGACAAGGAAAACCGTGTCTATATGGAAGACAGACACCGCCAACAGAACAGATCCTAATATCCAGCAAAGTAATCACTTCATAGCAGTGAGGAAAATGTGCCATGTGTTGCAGTTCTGACCATTAAATAATGCACAACAAACTTACTTATTGTTTACCAGACTTTTTATGCATGCATACATATTCCATTAGTTCATACAATCTCCCGGCACTTTTTTACAGGCATATCTTTACAGCCATGTTACACTTTTTTGTTGTTGTTGATGCAAACAACCTTTTTTCCGTACTAGCCTGTGGCAACGCTGATGGTGTCCTGCCGGCTTACCGTCATAAGAGCAGGCCTCATGCAGATATGCTGTGAAGAGGATGTGACTCCTGCGTCTTTTTACGTCCCGCGGAGACACGTCTGCTTTTGGGGAATTAGGGGGCATTGAACACAAAATATTTTCACCAGCATTCTTTGATCTTTTTTAAAGTACAAGAGTGGAAAAACAAGTTGACTTTATATGCTTATTTGTGCACTACAAAAAGTCAGTGTTCAAAAAGAAGAAAAAAAATAAAAAATAATTAGGGTTATTTTATTTGAACTAAGCAAAATTATCTGCCAATAGAACAAGAAAATTCAGCTTGTCAAGACTTTCAAAAACAAGTAAAATGAGCTAACCTCGATGAACCCAAAAATACCTTAAAATAAGTATATTCTCACTAATAACAAGTGCACTTTTCTTGGTAGAAAAAAAAATAGACCTTTTTGCTCAATATGTTGAAAAATATTCTTAAATTAAGTAAATGCTAGTGCCATTATCTTGACATAATGATATGCGCTCGGCATCATGATTTTTTTTTTCATGCTTGAAATAAGAAATTATTACTTTAAAAAAGTAGTTATATACTTGTGAGTGTTAATGATACAGCTTTGCATCAGTTGATTTTCTAGTTTCAAGCATGTTTTACTCAATATAGGTCATAAAATCTCAGCGACAAGCTGTAATATCTTACTGAGATCATTTAGGACCAAAACCCTAAAAACAAGTAAAACACTCTAACAAAAAATCTGCTTAGTGAGAAGAATTATCTTACCAGACAGAAAAAAAGCAAATATCACCCTTATTTGAGATATTTAATCTTAATTACATTTCAGTTTTTGCAGTGTGTTTTATTGTATTCATCAAACCATTTCCAGTTGTATTTAAAATCCGCAAAGTACGTGAAAAAAACGTTTGAACATCACAAATTCAGTCAGCCGTTTCGAATATTGCGTTTTGAATACCTTCGACTATTTTCGGAGATTGACATCACAGTAGTATCGCTTTTGCGCTCTGACAATGTTATCAGATCAGTCATGCTGGAAATACGCAAAAATTGGAAAGAGATGTGGCGTTTATTAGAGATGTCCGATAATGGCCTTTTTGCCGATATCCGATATTCCGATATTGTCCATCTCTTAATTACCGATTCCGATATCAACCGATACCGATATATACAGTCGTGGAATTAACACATTATTATGCCTAATTTTGTTGTGATGCCCCGCTGGATGCATTAAACAATGTAACAAGGTTTTCCAAAATAAATCAACTCAAGTTATGGAAAAAAATGCCAACATGGCACTGCCATATTTATTATTGAAGTCACAAAGCGCATTATTTTTTTTTAACATGCCTCAAAACAGCAGCTTGGAATTTGGGACATGCTCTCCCTGAGAGAGCATGAGGAGGTTGAGGTGGTCGGGGTTGGAGGGGCGGGATTGAGGTGGGGTTCTGGGTATTTGTTCTGTTGTGTTTATGTTGTGTTACGGTGTGGATGTTCTCCCGAAATGTGTTTGTCATTCTTGTTTGGTGTGGGTTCACAGTGTGGCGCATATTTGTAACAGTGTTAAAGTTGTTTATATGGCTACCCTCAGTGTGACCTGTATGGCTGTTGACCAAGTATGCCTTGCATCCACTTATGTGTGTGAAAAGCCGTAGATATTATATGATTGGGCCGGCACGCAAAGGCAGTGCCTTTAAGGTTTATTGGTGCTCTGTACTTCTCCCTACGTCCGTGTACCACTCCGCACAGCGGCGTTTTAAAAAGTCATGAATTTTACTTTTTGAAACCGATACCAATAATTTCCGATATTACATTTTAATGCATTTATCGGCCGATAATATCGGCAGTCTCTAGTGTTTATCATTCACAATCCTTATGTAAGACAAGAACGCATATGCTTGGCTTGTTTTTATGCATTCAAAATCGTAAATGAATAGCCAACAATTGGATCAAAACATCGAGGGTCCTCTGTTGCGCTCATTATACAGTACCCTCTCTAAAAACATCTAGAAACTGCCAAGAATATTCCATTTACATGTTGTGACCTTAAAATGAACCAAATATGAGTGATATTGTCATTGTAAGCGCCAACGCCGATTGACTATTTTAGCGGCGCATTGATAGTAGTGAGCTAAAGCTAGCTTACGCTGCTATTGTTGACACCCTGCTTCTGCTTCGTCTCTGTCACACCTGGGTGAAGTCTCGTCTGGGTTTTGTCCGGTTTCAGGTTGTCTTGTCACTTCCTGTTTTATTTTGAAATGCTAACTCTCCCTCTCGTTTCAGATCACTTGCCCTTCCTCATGTGTCGTTTGTCCTGATTGATTTCACCTGTTCCCCCAGGCTTAAATGTCTCGTCCTCCTTCTGTCCTCTGCCGGAGTGTCTCGTATCTTCTTGTGCGTACCTACAGTGTTTCCTTGACACATTCTTGTCCACAGCCACGTTTTCGTGTTGCCTTTTGGATCCTCGAGAGTTTTTGGTTCGTAAACTTTTGTCAGGTAAGATTAGCTTCCTAGCATCGCCTCCATTGGACCGCCTTTTGTTGTTTGTTTTTGTTCTTAGCACCATTTTCCCTCCGTAGCCGAAGCGTTTTGAGTTATTGTTAAATTTGTACGTTTAAGTGGTCAGTTTAGATCTGTTTTGATAGCCTATTTTGTTTCTCCTGTTTTGGACCCCTTCCCTTGTCATAATAAAGAACTGCTTCTGGAATCCTGCACCTGTGTTCAGAGTCCAAATCTGGTCGTGACAGTCTCCAACTTGCTGAAAGTAAATTCTAGGTTATAATTCATGCAGCTCTCACATGGTAGTAGACAAATGTGGCCATGGTCTGACAGTCTGGTCAACTTTCACATCCCCCGAGATGGCAAAATAGACCCCACCAGACGCTTCCTGCAGGAACCTTTTTTTTTACCTTTTGTGAGGATTGTGATTGAATCTTTATCTAAACGGAATTACCGTATTTTTCGGACTATAAGTCGCAGTTTTTTTCATAGTTTGGCCGGGGGTGCGACTTATACTCAGGAGCGACTTATGTGTGAAATTATTAACACATTGCCGTAAAATATCAAATAAAAGTATTTAGCTCATTCACGGAAGAGACTAGACGTATAAGATTTCATGGGATTTAGCGATTAGGAGTGACAGATTGTTTGGTAAACGTATAGCATGTTCTATATGTTATAGTTATTTGAATGACTCTTACCATAATATGTTACGTTAACATAACAGGCACGTTCTCAGTTGGTTATTTATGCGTCATATAACGTACACTTATTCAGCCTGTTGTTCACTATTCTTTATTTATTTTAAATTGCCTTTCAAATGTCTATTCTTGGTGTTGGGTTTTATCAAATACATTTCCCCAAAAAAATGCATCTTATACTCCAGTGCGACTTATGTTTATTTCCTTCTTTATTATGCATTTTCGGCAGTTGCGACTATTACTCCGAAAAATACGGTATGCGAGCGTACCATTGGTCGGCATCCCAGCGAGAGTGGAAATATAACAGTGTTTGTTATGGTTAGTTTGTATGTTTAGCATCTAGCAATGCTGTGGATGCTAGTGTCACAATGAAACTTCATCCGTCACTCGGCCTCAAAAACGTATTGCTCATCCTCTTTGTGTTCGGGCTCAAAAATACAAGGTCTTGAATCATAATTTTTCCCAAAAGTAATAGTTGTTGGCTCTCACGAAGTCTGCTTGATTCGCATGGTTGTTGATGGGGAAAGGGTCTTTGGTTCCTAGGGCGACGTAATTTTTATTATATTGATTTGTTTTTATTGTTTTATTCTATCTTATAGATGTATTTTATTATTTTATTATATTATTATTATTTGGTTGTTTATTGTTTGCGTGTTTCAGTTTAAATACTTGTAATTTGATTACCGTATTTTTCGGAGTATAAGTCGCTCCGGAGTATAAGTCGCTCCGGAGTATAAGTCGCACCGGCCGAAAATGCATAATAAAGAAGGAAAAAAACATATAAGTCGCACTGGAGTATAAGTCACATTTTTGGGGGAAATTTATTTGATAAAACCCAACACCAAGAATAGACATTTGAAAGGCAATTTAAAATAAATAAAGAATAGTGAACAACAGGCTGAATAAGTGTACGTTATGAGGCATAAATAACCAACTGAGAACGTGCCTGGTATGTTAACGTAACATATTATGGTAAGAGTCATTCAAATAACTATAACATGTAGAACATGCTATACGTTTACCAAACAATCTGTCACTCCTAATCGCTAAATCCCATGAAATCTTATACGTCTAGTCTCTTACGTGAATGAGCTAAATAATATTATTTGATATTTTACGGTAATGTGTTAATAATTTCACACATAAGTCGCTCCTGAGTATAAGTCGCACCCCCGGCCAAACTATGAAAAAAAACTGCGACTTATAGTCCGAAAAATACGGTACTTTTATTGTTAATTTTTTTATGTGCAGCACTCTGGAGACAATTGTGTTGTTAATAGTGCTATATAAATAAAGGGGATTGGATAAGTCACAGGGAACGAGGAACGCGGATAGACCCAAAGCAAAGATGCACTCGGCAGGAAGGGTGAACCATCAGGAAATTTACTGGCGGCGAGTACTGCAACTGGAGAGCTTAAGTAGTCAGGTACTGCAACAAAAAGGTCAGATCATGACAGTACCATGGTCGTGACGGAATAGGCTGAGGGTGAAGGAGGCCGGCTGGAGGGCGATGAAAGGGTTTTCCTTTGGCACAGACAGAGCAGGCGTTAGCAAAATCCTTGCCAGGCACAAAAATCTATGTGTGACTAAAAACAAAGTGCATCTCGCGCCAGGATGACGCGATATTTTGGACGTGTGTCCCCACTGCCGGACTTCAAACCTCAGTTCATTAGGAATAAAAAGCTTGCCTGCAGGAACTTTGTCGGTGACCGTGGTCTTGGATGTGGCATCGGCACCTCCTCTCATCACCTCCCATTGGAATGCTCCTATTACTCGAGCCACAGGTACGATGGTCTCCAGAGTGGTTTTCTTATTGGCAGGTCCGAAAACTCTGTAGAGCGCATCGGGCTTGGTGTTGCGGGAGCAGGGTCTGTAGGTGAAAGAGAAGTTAAAGCGTGTGAGATGAACAGTGAAGAACGTGCTTGAGCAGTCCTTATGTAAGCCAGGGTTTTATGATCAGTGATGACCAGGAATGGCGTGGCATTTGCCTCCAACCAGTGCCTCTACTCCTGTAGCGCATGAACGATTGCCAGCAGCTGTGTATTCCCCACATCGTACTTCATTTCAGCTGCTGAAAGACGACGCGGGGAGAAGGCCCGGGGTGAAGCCTCTGGTCGACCGGTGAACGCTGGGACGGAACTGCTTGATGTAGAACATGGCCACTTGACAAATGTCTGGATCTTGGCAAGATCAGGTTTGAGATGGTCCTTCTCCACGATGAACTTCAGAAACGACACAGAAGGCAAGTTAAATTCGCACTTTTCGGCTTTGACATACAGCTGATTTGCTGTAAGAGGAGACGACTGATCATGTCCCGGAGGACATCTTTAAATGCATTTTTAAAAACCGCGGGCGCATTAGTGAAGCCAAAAGGCATAACTAAATATTCAAAATGACCAATAGGGGTGTTAAAATCAGTCTTCCATTCATCCCCCTCCTTAATTCTCACCAGGTGTTAAGCATTGTGTAAGGCCTTAAACCCCTTAAACCAGGGGTGTCCAAACTTTTTCCACTGAGGGCCGCACATTGAAAAATCAAAGTTAGCAGGGGCCATTTTGATATTTTAAAATGTAAAAACCAATACAATATATGTATAAAAAATACACATTTAGGCTTCTACTCAGGCTTCATCCCGGGGACACCAAAGGGTTTTGGTCCAAAAAATTTTAAAAGTGTCATTATTCATCATTTATATTTATTCAGTATTATTATTTGTGTTATTATTCAAGTTTTTAAATCTCTATATCAACATTAGGTCTATCTGTCAATATAACATTTTTTAAAGATTTAAATTGTATGTTCTTTTTGTCAAAGAAAACCCTTTTTTTAAATGAAAAAAACACAAAATATGCAATATTTTCACCCAATAAAATTTTTAAGTGGGATATTTGAGATTATATTATAATTGGAGCCTTGAAAAGGTCAATAACTCATAACACCATTGATTTGAATTCATTATTTTTTGAGCTATGACATTTAAAAACTAATCACACTAAAATTGTAGGGGATCCAAAAGGGTCCTACTCATTAAAGTGTTAAAAAATAAATTCTAATTATTATTTTTTTTACTGTTTACTTTTAACACAATAATCTCGAGATCAACTTCAGATCTATCTGTCAATTATAAGTTTTATTGTTGTCTATGTTTTTTGTTTGTTCGTTTTAGGCCCTTTAGAAAAAACAACTCCTTTTTTTACATGGCAAACACAAAATATGCGACATTTTCCCCAAAAAATATCTCAAAATATTTAATGTGACGTAATTGGAGCCATGAATAGGTCAATAATTCATAATGACATTGATTTTGATTCATTATTATTTTTTAAAGAAAGAAACAGCCTACATGGCAGCTATGTGTGATTAGAGTAAACATTGCTACATGTTCTTGTTACATTTAACCTGTTTGCTCTTTAAATACCACTTTTAATGTTTTTTATTTTTTTCAATCGTATTTTTAAAATGTGCCATGGGGCCATTAAAAAATTACCTGCGGGCTGCAAATGGCCCGCGGGCCGCACTTTTTACAACCCTGCCTTAAATGAATAATTATTTAGCCTTAGCCCCGTTTAGGCCACACTAATTCGTTTAAGGTTCCCCTCTTGGATATTTTTTTACACGGGTAAGTGCGCCGCGTTTATCTTGAATCTCCGGCTCTTAGCTTTGTATGGACTCATTGATCGTTTACAAACCGAGTTCGGAGAGGAAGTGACGCCAGATGGACCGTGCCCACACAGGAAGTAACGTCAGAAAGAACGCACCACAGCCAGCTTCATAATAAAGCGGTTTTGTAATTCGGAGCTACCCACTGGAAGTATGGAGGCGAGTTATCCAAACATGCCCGTGTTTCTTTTTCCGTCTGTACAGATGCTTGTGGGAATCACACATGAATACCTTAAGAGAAGAAAACGCACGATTGCAGCTATTTGGGATACAACACTTCTCAGACGGCAAGAGAACTTTCGAATGTCCGGGTCAGCTGTGATTCTACTTACCGAAAACTTTATCCATTTGTCGAAGGAGAGAAGACGAGAATGCTGGCTCCCGTGGATGTGATTTTAAAAAAAGGTAGCGTGTGCTTTGTATTACCTGGCCGTCGAGGGAAGACTACAGAAAACGGCGAATGTTTTTGGACTGGCAAAGCAGACTGTATCAGTTATTGTCCGCCATGTATGTCGCGGACTCAACGTCTAGGTCCAGAGTATATAAAGTCACCAAAAAGGAATGGACAATGAAGGTGAAGGCAAAAGAGTGAGGAGTGTCCTGACCATATCTACATCCCTAGATTGATGACGGCTCAGGTGTGATTCACTACAATAGGGCCCCACAGCGCACTGGATTCGAGTTAATTGAAATACCACAACACTGGATATTGTTCAGATAAGTTACATTTAAGAACTTGCACACAAAGCAACACTGGAGGTGACTATGACGTGCGCTTTTACCGCACATGCGTACTAGGTCACGTTGCGCCGGCGGACAGAGGGGCGGAGGGGGTCTTAAACGACCATTGTGTGTGTGTGGACAAGGATAAGGTTAGGTGGGATTTACCCTGGATAACCTTAGCCTGCTTAGTGTAGAAGGGGCTTAAGTCTAATTGAGTGAAAACAGCAGCCGAAGATAAAGAAGTAAATGCCGAATCCATAAGTGGCAAAGGATAGCTATCCTTCAGTTATGTCGTTTGTGCTACTATAGTCAAAAGATTCATCTTTTTTCTCAATGAAAAAAAAACGACCCCCAATGGAGAGGAAGAGGGGCGAATGAGACACGCCGTGAGAGACAAGCAAATATAGTTTGTTTGTTTGTTTATTTGTTTATTTGAAGGACAATGTGCAGTTACATTAAGAAGATGACTGCACCAGATTTAGCACCATGGTCATTTCCATTTGTAGTCATTTTATGGTGCATCTAACATCCACAATAAAATTACGCAGATTTGAAAATACACAACAATATTGAAATTACATAATGATAGGCAATTTACAATACAAGTACAATACATAGAGGGTATGTGAGTTACAAATCAGTGGGTGGTCAAGTTACAGTATTTAAAGGCCTACTGAAATGTTTTTTTTTTTAATTTAAACAGGGATAGCAGATCCATTCTATGTGTCATACTTGATCATTTTGCGATATTGCCATATTTTTGCTGAAAGGATTTAGTAGAGAAAATCGACGATAAAGTTCGCAACTTTTGCTCGCTGATAAAAAAAGCCTTGCCTGTACCGGAAGTAGCGTGACGTCACAGGAGGTAATATTCCTCACAATTTTCCTTTGTTTACAACGGAGCGAGAGAGATTTGGAGCGACAAAGCGACGATTACCCCATTAATTTGAGCGAGGATGAAAGATTCGTGGATGAGGAACGTTAGAGTGAAGAACTAGAGGCAGTGCAGGACGTATCTTTTTTCGCTCTGACCGTAACTTAGGTACAAGCTGGCTCATTGGATTCCACACTCTCTCCTTTTTCTATTGTGGATCACGGATTTGTATTTTAAACCACCTCGGATACTATATCCTCTTGAAAATGAGAGTCGAGAACGCGGAATGGACATTCAAAGTGACTTTTATCTCCACGACAATACATCGGTGACACACTTAGCTACTGAGCTAACGTGATAGCATCGTTCTCAAATGCAGATAGAAACAAAATACATAAATCCCTGACTGGAAGGATAGACAGAAGATAAACAATACTATTAAACCATGTACATGTAACTACACGGTTAATAATTCTCAGCTTGGTAAAGCTTAACAATGCTGTTGCTAACGACGCTAAGGCTAATTTAGCAACTTAGCAACCGGACCTCACAGAGCTATGATAAAAACATTAGCGCTCCACCTACGCCAGCCAGCCCTCATCTGCCCATCAACAGCCGTGCTCACCTGCGTTCCAGCGATCAACGGCGCGACGAAGGACTTCATCCGTGGGTTTGGCGGCTAGCATTGGCTAGGCGTCTGCTAAGTAAGTAGTCCTTGTTGTGTTGCTACAGCCAGCCGCTAATACACCGATCGATCCCACCTACAACGTTCTTCTTTGCAGCCTCCATTGTTCATTAAAAAAATTGCAAAAGATTCACCAACACAGATGTCCAGAATACTGTGGAATTATGAAATGAAAACAGAGCTTGTTGTATAGGATTCTCCGGGCTCCGAATACTTCCCTTGTCCTCGTGACGTCCCACGCATACGTCAGCATAATAAAACGTTTTTAACCGGAAGTGTGGCGGGAAATTTAAAATTGCACTTTATAAGTTAACCCGGCCGTATTGGCATGTGTTGCAATGTTAAGATTTCATCATTGATATATAAACTATCAGACTGCGTGGTCGGTAGTAGTGGGTTTCAGTAGGCCTTTAAGCAGCTTCATTTAAAGTGCAGAAGTATATAAAGTGCAGCAGTTTTTATCAAAGTCCACATACAGTGCAGTAGCCATCAGGAGGTACCCATAAGGGTATCATTCAATAGCCATATACCCCATTGGTACTGCATACTTAAAAAAGTTTGCGATGTTACAAGATTGGACTGGTACTCTGGTGGCCATTAGACTACTCCCGCCAGGGTATCATCTGATGATCAACTACCTGCCTGGTAGTGTTAAGTGTGAGCAGCACTGGTGGTCTAAAAGCCAGTCTTTGACTGCCTGTGAGAAGCTGTGAAAACTTCAGTTGTTCTTTAGATTGTCCGGGAGACCATTCCATTCTTTGATGGCTTATTATGAAAAGGCTGATTGGGAGAAGGCAGACTTTCTTTTTGGAACATTACAATACCTTAACAAGCAGACCTTAACACTCTGCTTGTTAATAGCCGTACCTATATTTTTAAGGGAGGAGGAACTGCATCATTTAATATCTTATGTACCAGGCGGATATTGGACTACCTGATCAAGTTTTCAAAGCTAAGTTTACCGTATTTTTCAAGTATCGCCGAGGCTTATTATCGAGGATTTTTAGAGCTTGATTATGTAATGATCTGAGAGAATTTAAAACAGTCTGTTTGGCTTGAGATCATGAAGACATACAATACAAGATATGTGATATGATCATTGCATTGAAAAACGATTTAGCTGCTTCCAATGATAAAAACCTCCTGATCTGCTGGAAATTGGCAATGTTATATTTCAGAACATGACATACCTTTTTAACATGATTTAGTCACTAAATGCAGACTGTCCCAGGCCTGACACACTGAGTCTTGCCACAGGTACCGCTGGCCCCAGAAGGAGTTTAATAGAACAGTCATAAGGGCGAGATGGAGGAAGGGACTGAGCCCCATCTTTACTAAATACCTGTTTGAGGTTGTGATATTCTGCGGATACCCCGGACAGATTAATGGTCTCTTTAAAATGGCAGGGCGTGGCAATGGAGGGGAATGCAAACAATTAGCGTGGCAAAAAGTGTTCCAATTTGAAATGGTTGTCCTACCACATTTCTGGGATTATGCCGTTAAAACCAAGGGACCGGAACCGGCCCGCCAGCGTCCAAAATCCGGCCCGCAGGAAGTCCCAAGTTAGAGAAAAAAAAAATAAAAAATGTTTTTTGATTAATCGCATGAGTTAACTCGTTATTTTTGATAGCGCCCTCTATAGGCATCTTGTTGCAAACAAATGTTATAAAACCAAAACTCAACTTGGAAATTGTTGCAAATGTCATTCCATTTAATTGTAGTTATCCTTATTGACGAATCAGGTGATTGTATTGAGGTGTACCTAATGAGGTGTCCACTGGATCAGGGGTCCCCAAACTACGGATCCGACCCGCCAGCGTCCAAAATCCGAGTTTGGAAAGAAAAAAAAAAATTATTATAAATGTTTTTTTTTGTTTTTTTTTAATCTGTCCTTTCTAATCCATTTTCTACCGCTTGTTACTCTCGGTGTCTCCTATACGCTCAGGCAAATCATATGGTCTAAACATGCATTTTCCCATCAATAACGTGACATCATCGCGCTCGGAATATACAGGTATATATATATATATATATATATATATATATATATATATATATATATATATATATATATATATATATATATATATATATATATATATATATATATATACATATATATACATATATATATACATATATATATATATATATATATATATATACATATATATATACATATATATATATATATATATATATATACAGTATATATATATATATACACATACATACACACAGCCCGGCCCCCGGCCAAATTTTTTTTAACCCAATGTGGCCCCCGAGTCAAAAAGTTTGGGGACCCCTGCACTGGGTGATACAAAAAGATGCAGTACCGATGTTGAACAATAGGATTCCATTCACGCTCCATGGCATTTCACTTATGTATGAATGAGTGGGGGCAGCACGGTGGTGGCTTTTCCTCTTTTGTTGGTATTTTCCTGTAGCGGTTTCATGTCTTCCTTGAACGCTATTCCCCCCGCTCAAAGGAAGACATGAAACTGCTACAGGAAAAGACCAAAAAAGAGAAAAAGCCACCAAAATAGGAGCGCAAGAGAAGAACTAAAACACTACACACAGGAAAACAGCAAAAAAATCCAAATAAGTCACGGCGTGATGTGACAGGTCGTGACAGTGCACCTACTTTGAGACAAGAACTATATTGATGCATGCTTGGTTATGATTTAAAGTCATATCCAACAATTGCGACAACAACTTTTTACTGTCTACCGAGTTTTGTTTTTTCTGCTGGTGGTGTGCCTCCGGATTTTTTAAACGTAAAAAAAGTGCCATGGCTCAAAAAAGGTTGAAAAACACTGATGTACGGATGTACTTTGTGGACGCCGTCTGCTCCACACGCTGTAAGTCTTTGCTGTCGTCCAGCATTCTGTTGTTGTTTACTTTGCAGCCAGTTCAGTTTTAGCTTCGTTTTGCATAGCCATCCCTAAGCTTCAATGCTTTTTCTTAGCGGCCCTTAGTGGCACTCAAGTTTTATTTATTTTTGGTTTAAGTGTTAGATACCAGCACGGTAGGAAAGGGGTTAGTGCGTGTGCCTCACAATACGAAGGTCCTGAGTTCAATCTCGGAAAATTGAACTCAGCGTGGGTTTCCTCTGGGTACTCCGGCTTCCTCCCTCCTCTAAGGACGTGGAGGTGGGATAGGTTGATTGGCAACACTAAATTGGCCCCAGTGTGTGAATGTGAGTGTGAATGTAGTCTATCTATGTTGGCCCTGCAATGAGGTGGCACCCGAATACAGCTGAGATAGGCTCCAGCACCCCCCGCTACCCCGAAAGGGACAAGCGGTAGTAAATGGATGGATGGATGAATGAGTGGCGTGTGTGTGTTGTGGGGGGTCATGTGTGATTTAAACGTTAACACCCCTTCCCTTTCTGAATAAAAAAAATATCCCAAGGTGAGCATCCTATTGCATATGGACCAAGGTCTTGGGTGGTCCCCCCTCCCCCTCCCTCGCTGTTGCTAAGCAGCTAATAATAGTCGTGTTTGCTGAGTAATTTTTGCCCTTCTGGAACCAATCAGAAGCGAGCAAGCCTTGCAATTTGACAGCGGCAGAGGCGGGATTTGGAGTCCCCGCCCCCTTTCCTCCTTTAGGCCACGCCTCCTGTCCGTCCCTCCTTTTGCACCCTTCCTCCTCCTCCTCGCCTTCCAAATGGAGAGAGCTCCTTTTCTCTTCTATTGAAAGTCAGAGTTGGCCCAGGGGAAGAGAGCACACACATCTCCGCACAATGCTACCAGCATCCAGCCTTCCGCCGTGTGGGAATCATCGCTCCTAAAAAAGACACTAAAAACACTGTGCTATTTTTTTTCCTTTTCTTTGCGGGCTTTGTTTTTTCTACCTTCCTCCTCCCCCGGTGAATGCGGTGCAAAGGCAGCGGAGACCTCCGAATCACGCAATGTTGGGATGGACGGCGCACACTATTTTGACTCGCCCTCTCCAAGCGGACTATGAGGTCCCCGCTCCGAGCGAAACTTTGTCGGATTCCGCCGTCGTCGTCGTCGCCGTCTTTCGGGGAGACACACTCGAGAAGTGGGAATCGCTGAGCAGCGCGCCGTCCCCGCAAGATGGCCTCGGCTGCTAGTGCGCCCCCCGAGCCGGGGACAGGAGAGCCCGGCCGGCCGAGGCTAACGCGGAGGACCCGGAGGAGCTCCAGCCGCGACCCGCCGCCGCCGCCTCCGCCGCTGCCGCCGGATTTGGACTACCTGCAGCGGCCGAGCTACTGCGACGCGGGCTTCGCTTTGGAGCAGATCTCCCAGGTGCTTTTCTTTTTTCCACACGCTTCCTCTTGTTTTTAAGACACATAACGGTCTCTTCTTGTGTCCGAACATTGCATGTTGTGCTCCAGCATGTTGCTCCATGTGGCTTTTGCCTTCTTCTTCCTGCTCACAAACATCCTAACTCTCCTCCGGTCCCTACTCGGGTCTCAGCACTAGTTGGACCACATGCAATGCCACCCTGAGTGTGTTGTGCATACAGATGCCAATCATAGTTTAAACCAGTGTTTTTCAACCTTTTTTGAGCCAAGGCACATTGTTTTTCATTGAAAAAAACAAAACCCAGCAGAAAACATTTTATAAAATGAAACTCAGCAGCCGATATTTACAGTAAAAAGTTCCATCCATCCATCTTCTTACGCTTATCCGAGGTCGGGTCGCGGGGGCAGCAGCCTAAGCAGGGAAGCCCAGACTTCCCTCTCCCCAGCCACTTCGTCCAGCTCTTCCCGGGGGATCCAGAGGCGTTCCCAGGCCAGCCGGGAGAGATAGTCTTCCCAACGTGTCCTGGGTCTTCCCCGTGGCATCCTACCGGTCGGATGTGCCCTAAACACCTCCCTCGGGAGGCGTTCGGGTGGCATCCTCTGGCTCCTCTCGATGTGGAGGAGCAGCGGTTTTACTTTGAGCTCCCCCCGGATGGCAGAGCTTCTCACCCTATCTCTTAGGGAGAGCCCCGCCACCCGGCGGAGGAAACTCATTTCGGCTGCTTGTACCCGTGATCTTGTCCTTTCGGTCATAACCCAAAGCTCATGACCATAGGTGAGGATGGGAACGTAGATCGACCGGTAAATTGAGAGCTTTGCCTTCCGGCTCAGCTCCTTCTTCACCACAACGGATCGATACAGCGTCCGCATTACTGAAGACGCCGCACCGATCCGCCTGTCGATCTCACTATCCACTCTTCCCTCACTCGTGAACAAGACTCCGAGGTACTTGAACTCCTCCACTTGGGGCAGGGTCTCCTCCGCAACCCGGAGATGGCACTCCACCCTTTTCCGGGCGAGAACCATGGACTCGGACTTGGAGGTGCTGATTCTCATCCCAGTCGCTTCACACAGTAAAAAGTTGTTCTGGCAATTGTTGGATATGAATTCAAACCATAACCAAGCATGCATCACTAAAACTCTTGTCTCAAAGTAGGTGTCACGACCTGACACATCACGTCATGACTTATTTGGAGTTTTTTGGGTTATTTTCCTGTGTGTAGTGTCTTGCGCTGCTATTTTGGTGGCTTTTCCTCTTTTGTTGGTGTTTTCCTGTAGCAGTTTCATGTCTTCCTTGAACGCTATTCCCCCGCACCTGCTTTGTTTTCGCAATCAAGACTATTTAAGTTGTGCGGACGCTATCCTTCTTTGTGGGGACATTGATGATTGTCATGTCATGTACGGATGTACTTTGTGGACGCCGTCTGCTCCACATGCTGTAAGTCTTTGCTGTCGTCCAGCATTCTGTTTTTGTTTACTTTGCGGCGAGTTCAGTTTTACTTTCGTTTTGCATAGCCATCCCTAAGCTTAAATTATTTTCTTAACTGCACTCGCCTTTTGTTTATTTTTGGTTTAAGTGTTAGATACCAGCACGGTGGAACAGGGTTTAGTACGTGTGCCTCACAATACGAAAGTCCTGGGTTCAATCCTGGGCTCAGGATCTTTCTGTGTGGAGTTTGCATGTTCTCACCGTGACTGCGTGGGTTCCCTCCGGGTACTTCGGCTTCCTCCCACTACCAAAGACATGCAGCTATAGCTCGGTTGGTAGAGTGGCCATACCAGCAACTTCAGGGTTCCAGGTTCAATCCCCGCTTCTGCCATCCTAGTCACTGCCATTGTGTCCTTGGGCAAGACACTTTACCCACCTGCTCCCAGTGCCACCCACACTGGTTTAAATGTAACTTAGATATTGGGTTTCACTATGTAAAGCGCTTTGAGTCACTAGAGAAAAAGCACTATATAAATATAATTCACTTCACCTGGGGATAGGTTGATTGGCAACACTAAATTGACCCTAGTGTGTGAATGTGAGTGTGAATGTTGTCAGTCTATCTGTGTTGGCCCTGCGATGAGGTGGCGACTTGTCCAGGGTGTACCCCGCCTTCCGCCCATGTGCAGCTGGGATAGGCTCCAGCACCCCCCGCGACCCCATAAGGGACAAGTGGTAGAAAATGGATGGATGGATGGGCGTTAGATACCTTTTTACCTACACGCTGCCTCCCGCATATTGTGATCCCGACAAACCATGTTCCTGACATCTACAACGCAAGTAGCTACCTGCTGCCACCTACTGATAGGGAAGAGTATTACACGGTTACTCTGCCAAGCTCTAGACAGCACAGACACTCAACAACGGCACATTTGCGGATTATAATTACTGGTTTGCAAAAAATATTTTAACCCAATTAGGTGAAATTACATAATCTCCCACGGCACACCAGACTGTATCAGGGGTTGAAAATCACTGGTTTAAGCAACTACTACATCAGGCTGTCTCCAACTTTTCCCACTAAATCAAACATTTGGCTACCATAGACAACCCAAAATGAGCAAAAGGTGTGCATAAATTAATGGTAAACTACAGAAAAACATCAATGCATTGCAACAACATGAATGAAAAAGCTCTACCGGTGTGCAATTTACACAAAAAGTAGACCTTTTGGTGTCTATTTTTGCTACATTTTCCTTCAATGCAGGGGTTGTTACCGTTTGAAGGATGCATTGCGTTAGAAGAGGTCCATATAAAGCATTGTTCTATTCCATATGTTTACATGGACTTAGGGATGGGTACCGATTCCCAGGATAATGGTAGTCAATAGTACCAATTTTGGGTACTTTTGTGTGTGTTAATGAATATTGATTATTGCATTTCTGAGTCAATTACTTTGTTGGCATTGGAAATTGCAACGTTACCCAGAGGTAGTTTGGCGGAGTTCGCTCTCAGTGCTGCTGGAGTGATGGTCAAGTGTTAAAAATATAAGATGTTTATATCACGGTTATAGTGACCAAAATTATCACCTTTAGTATTATCGCAATATTTTTGAAAATGCTCAAAAAGTGCTTACACACACACTGGAATCTTTAGATTTTTAATAAGTAAAATAGATACACTGTTTTGCATGTTTTCTGTTTCTTATGCTTAACTGATAGTGCTTTGGTCTTAGTATTTTATCTGTTTTAATTGCAAAGATTTTTTGTTTTAAATATTGGTTTGTACTTCAACAATTCCAGATGTATTTAAATGAAAAGTGTGTCTCAAATCAAATCTATTATTATTATTTTTTATTTCTGGCGGACGTTCTACTTTTGGTTGTCCTCCGTGTCATATTTCTCTGATCTAACCTTCTGTGCCATGATAGCGCAGCATGAAGGTTCAATGTGCACAATTGAATATGTTAGTAATGTGTTTAACACGTTTATATTGGGGTATGTTGCTTCTTAAGACCTTAATGTCTCTTGTTGTCATGTTAGCATTGAAGCGAGCGAGCTAACATGAGTTTATCGAAATGCAGTTGATAATCACGTTTTTTTCCATCATTTTATATTTAAAACGGTAATACTAATCGTTGGGAGTTTTACTACATCCCTAGTTACGTCACATGCAAACCAGGTGCTGTAACATGGCACCGATGAATTGTACGTGAATCGGTGCCTGGTAAGACCGGCGGGATTTGGCCAAAGAAGTACCGGAATCGGTGCCAATCCCTATATAGACTATTAGGCTAGTCAACTAAATTTGTCTGTGGGGCCACATTTCCAGAAAGCTAAGGACTGCTCCCTTCACTATTCTTATTTTGTATATTCCTGAGAACCGTTTTTGGTTCAGAGTTACAGATTGTGGAGAAAAATACCCTGTTATGCAAAGCACAAAGCGCAATGCTCGGCAAGGATCTACCATACCTGAACAGTTTTAACTCAAACCTAAACATGGCTAGTCGTCAATTAAAACGCAAGCGATGTGTTTACACATGTCAAAGTTCGAAGAATGAGATATTTATTGTGACATGTACAACGTACGTACAGCACAATGTAGTCTTTGCATTTGACCTATCCTCTCTTGAGGAGCAGTAGGCGGCCCGTGGACCGTATCTGGCTCATCGTGGTTTGGCTTCTCGGTTGGTGAAGCCTCCCTGTGTGGGCAAACCAGAGGGCAATGTAGGCGTAGTGTCATGCCTAAGGGCACAATGGCAGTGACTAGGGTGGCAGAAGCTACAATCGTACCAGGAACCTTCAAATTTCTGGACAGCTAAGCCACTTCGTTCCACGATACAACAGCTTGTCAAAGATCTGGCCCCCGGGCCGCCAGTTGAATAGCCCTGGCATAGATTCTACATGAGGGGTGGCTAACTCGTTTTTATTGAGGGACACATTGCAATTATGGCTTCCCTGATAGGGCCGTTTGTAACAGTGAATATATATGAATGTAAACGTATCATTGCCTCGTTACACAATTTTCATTGGCAGTTGTTTTTGTTTGAAATTGTAAGTCCAGGTGACAAGCAGATATTTAAGTAAAACAAAAAAATGCTTGGAATAAATCTTGTTACATGATCAGATAATATTAAAGTTTGACAGATATGGTACATTTTCCATGAAAGTGCTTTATTGACGCACAGTATTTCAAGCCTTTTGCAGGCCAAATAGAATAATGTGTCAGACCAGATCTGGCCCCCGTACCTTGAGTTTGACACCTATGCTTATTGTTCATATTTGCTATTATATGGACATTCGATTCAAGAACTCCTTCATTCCGCACTCCATCCAGCTGTATAATCACTCGTCATATAGCAATAGATGATATCTGTCTATTACCTGACCGCTTCTATGTTACCTACCTCTCTTTGTTTATAATGTATATTTTCTGCTGGATCTACTCTCTATTTTATGCTGCAGCTGTTACATATACTGTAATATAGTCCATGGTAATTGTTATATATTGTGTATATTATATGAAAATATAATATAATATATCAGTATATATCATATACTGTATATATAATATGTAAATATTACATATGTTATATTTTATATTGCTACTACGGTATATTTTTAGTCTACTTTATACCTGCATTATCCTTTCCATCCTTACACTTTCCATCCTTTGTAACTGAGCTACTGTGTGGAACAATTTCCCTTGTGGATCATTAAAGTATGTCTAAGTCTTATTAGACATTAGACAAACGTTGATGATCCACAAGGGAAATTGTTCCACACAGTAGCTCAGTTACAAAGGATGGAAAGTGTAAGGATGGAAAGGACAATGCAGGTATAAATAGACTAAATATAGCGATATAAAATATAACATATATACGTAATATTTACATATTTGCATCATTTATACATATCGTAATATTTACATATTTGCATCATTGCATCTCTTTATTAGCAACGTATGGTTGCTAATATGGTTTCTCTTTTGTAAAGAGATACCATTGATTCTAAGGCAGGGGTGTCAAACGTACGGATCAGGCCCGCGAACAGGTTCTATCTGGTCCGTGGGATGAGTTAGATAAGTATAAAAATGAGCCGAAATTTTTGAATGAAAGAAACTGCTGTTCTAAATGTGTCCACTGGATGTCGCAATAGCAATTCATTGTATCTTTGTAGATGATGCTACATATGTAAAAAATATTAACCACATAATGTTAGTGCACCAGTCGAGGAAAATGAGCAAACTACATAATTGAGTTGACTGATGAACATTATCACATAATTTATTCAGAAAGAACAATAACGACAAAAAAAGATACCATATTTTTCGGACTATAAGTCGCTCCTGAGTATAAGTCGCACCCAGGGCCAAACTATGAAAAAAGCTGCGACTTATAGTCCGAAAAATATGGTAGAATGCTATTAACCGCGCAACATGTAAGTGTAAAAAAAACAACAACAACATTATGATTTGTACATTTTCAGAATGTGCTCGTTGTATTTTTAAACAAAGAAAACAATCTGAAGTTGTCTTTATTTTTAAGTTATCGTGCCGTGATTTTACCAGTTCGGCCCACTTGGGAGTAGATTTTTCTCCATGTGGCCCCCCGATCTAAAATGAATTTGACACCATGTGTGCTCCAATGACAAACTCAACCTCACCTGCACAGGTAAGTGCATCTTCATCACCAAGTGGAACCGGATTATTAATGCAACTTCTGTGCTGTCTGTTTGTCTTTAGGGGAAGGCGACCGGGAGGAAAGCGCCGCTATGGCTGAGAGCAAAGTTCCAGAGACTTTTATTCAGGCTGGGCTGTTACATACAAAAGAACTGTGGAAAGTTTTTAGTGGTGGGCCTCATGATTTTCGGCGCTTTCGCGGTGGGCCTACGAGCGGCTAATTTGGAGACGGATGTGGAGAAACTATGGGTAGAAGGTAAGACTCTCTTGTTCGTTGTGTTTTCTTTGCATGGCTGTGGAGGAATGTGCCTAACAAAGGCACTTTTTAAGAAGTGCAGTTGTTTGTCTTCTGGCAAGTGTCCAAGACAACACGCTGACTAAATGGACTCGTCAGAACTTACTTTTCAGTGTCTCCAACCAAAATGTACCATAAAGCAAAGTTGTAATTAAGTTCATAAGCAGCTTTTGGGGGGGTAGAGGATTTTTTTTTCTGCTTTGCCAAAGCCGCCATTTTGTGTGTGTGTGTGTGTGTGTGTGTGTGTGTGTGTGTGTGTGTGTGTGTGTGTGTGTGTGTGTGTGTGTGTGTGTGTGTGTGTGTGTGTGTGTGTGTGTGTGCGTGTGTGTGTGTGTGTGTGTGTGTGCGCGCCTGCCCCCAGCAGTTGAATGCTCACAGACTGTGTGTGTGGTCTCCGTTTTGGACAGCTCTCAACTTTCCAAAAAAGATTTGCCTCCGGCTGCAAGGGGAGGGAGGAGGAAGAAAGCGAGAGAGAGAAAGAGACACAGAGTGAAGACAGGAACTTGTGTTTGTGAGGAGAATTGTAAACCTTCTTGCTTGTTGTTGCTTCAGGAGGAAAATATACAGAATGAAAGAAAGGATAAGAAAAAGAGGGGCTGCGCTTTGGTGGTGTTGGAGAGAAGAGAAGAGGAGGGGGGGTCACAGCGGCTGTGCTTTTTTCTTTCTTTCTTTCCTTTGATCCACATTCCAGCACTGTCGTCTGGCGGATTCATGAATGGAAGAGCTGATGTATTTATTTTTTTCAGTCAATATATACTGACTATTTGCATTTGTAGTTGCCTTGTTTTGGTGTGAGGTCCATTTGTGCGCCAGGTTGGCTCAATATGTCACATTGGTCACTAATTTGAATAAGACAAGTAAGGATTATGTAGTCACTGCTGTGCAGGCTTGTGCATCTACAACTTTTTTGATCGAAATGGCAAAACTGATTTCTTAAAGGCCTACTGAAACCCACTACTACCGACCACGCAGTCTGATAGTTTATATATCAATGATGAAATCTTAACATTGCAACACATGCCAATACGGCCGGGTTAACTTATAAAGTGCAATTTTAAATTTCCCGCCACACTTCCGGTTGAAAACGTTTTATTATGCTGACGTATGCGTGTGATGTCACGAGGGCAAGGGAAGTATTCGGAGCCCGTAGAATCCTATACAAAAAGCTCTGTTTTCATTTCATAATTCCACAGTATTCTGGACATCTGTGTTGGTGAATCTTTTACAATTTGTATAATGAACAATGGAGGCTGCAAAGAAGAACGCTGTAGGTGGGATCGGTGTATTAGCGGCTGGCTGTAGCAACACAACAAGGACTACTTACTTGGATAGCAGACGCCTAGCCGATGCTAGCCGCCAACCCCACGGATGATCGGGTGAAGTCCTTCGTCGCGCCGTCGATCGCTGGAACGCAGGTGAGCACGGATGTTGATGAGCAGATGAGGGCTGGCTGGCGTAGGTGGAGCGCTAATGTTTTTATCATAGCTCTGTGAGGTCCGGTTGCTAAGTTGCTAAGTTAGCTTCAGCGTCGTTAGCAAAAGCATTGTTAAGCTTTGCCAGGCTGAGAATTATTAACCGTGTAGTTGCATGTCCATGGTATTAATATTGTTGATCTTCTGTCTATCCTTCCAGTCAGGGATTTATGTATTTTGTTTCTATCTGCATTTGAGAACGATGCTATCACGTTAGCTCAGTAGCTAAGTGTGTCACCGATGTATTGTCGTGGAGATAAAAGTCACTGTGAATGTCCATTTCGCGTGCTCGACTCTCATTTTCAAGAGGATATAGTATCCGAGGTGGTTTAAAATACAAATCCGTGATCCACAATAGAAAAAGGAGAGAGTGTGGAATCCAATGAGCCAGCTTGTACCTAAGTTACGGTCAGAGCGAAAAAAGATACGTCCATCACTGCCTCTCTAGTCCTTCACTCTAACGTTCCTCATCCACGAATCTTTCATCCTCGCTCAAATTAATGGGGTAATCGTCGCTTTGTCACTCCGAATCTCTCTCGCTCCATTGTAAACAAAGGGGAATTGTGAGGAATACTACCTCCTGTGACGTCACGCTACTTCCGGTACAGGCAAGGCTTTTTTTTATCAGCGAGCAAAAGTTGCGAACTTTATCGTCGATTTTCTTTACTAAATCCTTTCAGCAAAAATATGGCAATATCGCGAAATGATCAAGTATGACACATAGAATGGATCTGCTATTCCCGTTTAAATAAAAAAATAATAATTTCAGTAGGCCTTTAATGATGTACTTACAATGACGTCTCACTAGAGCCTGTTTATGAACACCAAACGTAAGACAAGTCTATCATCTCCTTCATTTGTTTGCTCCATTTTTGAGAAAAGTTGAGCCAAGATGACCATTTTTGAAATGTTGTTTTCTTACCGTCATGAAAGAAAAAAAGGTGTGCTAATGGCAATGATAGCTATTAAAGGTGTGGGAAAAAATCGATTCGAATTCAAATCTCAATCCTCACGTTGTATGATTCAGTATCGATTCTCATTTTTCAAAAATCGATTTTATTCCCCCGCTCCCGGCAATGTGTATGTGCCTTCTGGGATACCGTAGGTATTGCGCAATAAGCAGCGTGGCTACCTGGTGGCTAGCTACTAAGGGGAGTGTAGTGTTGTTGTGTTGCCGCTAAAATGCAGGTAGAAGAAAAAGAAACAGAGCAGCCTAAAGTAGAAATACAACCGGCTCCGTGGACTTTGAAAGCAAGCGTTTGGAGACACTTTGGATTTTACCGTGGCAAGAAAGGGCTTGACATGACTCATGCAATTTGCAGACTTTGCAATGCTAAAGTTAAGTATTTTGGGAATACTTCAAATCCCCGCGCTCACTTGGATAGACACCCCCCAGAGTTATCAGAGGAAAAGGATCATCCATTAACACAGGTGATCAACACACATTTCACCAGTTTACAAAACACCTGCGACCATACAGCTCAGTGGAGAGAGAAGGCTTCAGGTTCATGATCAAAACTATTGAGCCACGGTATGACATCCCATCACGCTCGGTTTTTACAGACAATGTTGTACCTTCACTTTACAGAGAGACAAAGCTAAAAGTGGGGGAAGCTGTGACTAGAGCTAGCAGAGTAGCTCTTACCTGTGATCACTGGACCTCTAGGACCTAAACTGGGGTAGATCCTGCTGAAATCCTATGTATTAAATGAATAGAGAATCGTTTTGAATCGGAAAAATAGCGTTTTTGAATCGAGAATCGAGTTGAATCCAAAAAAATTGATTTGTAATCGAATCGTGACCCTGAGAATCGATATTGAATCGAATCGTGGGACACCCAAAGATTTGCAGCCCTAATAGCTATACTTGCTGTCAAAATGTGAGTGTAATGTAGTGTTGTCCCGATACCAATATTTTGGTACAAGTACCAACATTATTTCGATACATTTGCAAGTTTGTCCTTAAATAAAATAGTGAACATACATGACAACTTGTCTTTTTGTAGTAAGTAAGCAAACAAAGGCTTCTAATTTAGTCTGCTGACATATGCAGTAACATATTGTGTCATTTATTTTCTATTATTTTGTCAAAATTATTAAGGACAAGTGGTAGTTATTAATCTACTTGTTCATTTACTGTTAATATCTGCTTACTTTCTCATTTACCATGTACTATCTACACTTCTGTTAAAATGTAATAATAATTTATTCTTCTGTTGTTTGGATGCTTTATATTAGTTTTGGATGATACCACAAATTTGGGTATCAAACTACCAAGTCGTTACAGGATCATACATTGGTCATATTCAAAGTCCTCATGTGTCCAGGGACATATTTCCTGAGTTTATAAACATAATATAAATATTTTAAAAATGGAAGACGATGTTGTGATGCTACAAAATATTGACGTAATCATAGTAGTATCGACTAAATTCACTCCTGGACTTGGTATCATTACAGTGGATGTCAGGTGTAGGTCCACTAATGGCGTTTGTTTACATTTTGACGCCGGTGAGCTACGGTGTGTAGCGAAGCATGTTTAGCTATTCCTCGTCCTGCAGGGATGATACTTGTAAGAAACTTACTTTATTTGTCGCCATGGAGGCGAGGATTAGTAATTTAGAAGTAGCTAAAACACTGCCGACTGCGGATGGACGTTTGCTGCTAGCTAACTAGCCATGTCTTAAAGCACCTTTTCCTGAGGGCGTTTCAGTGTTATAACTTCACCTTTATCGTTAGTTTTTAAGCCAAACTGCGTCCGTTCTCCCTTTTCTGTCTACACACTGTGTCTGTTTGTAAGTACTCCGTGATTGTGCGCTACCGAACCTAAACCAGCAATGTCATGATGTGATGACGACAGGGGTGTGGGGGGGTGGTGGACTGGTACTTTTCAGAGTCGGTATAGTAGAATATTATTCATTAGTATCGCGGTACTATACTAATACCGGTATACCGTACAACCCTAGTGTAATGTTAGTATCTAGCTCACATAGCTAAGCTAGTGTGGCTAACATTTGTGTCCTCCTGTCCTACTCCTTAATGTTACGTGGTTGTATGTGATATATGCCATCTATTGTTATGGACAAGTGCCAAGTGACTAGGGATGTAACGATATGAACATTTCATATCACGTTATTGTGGCCTTATTATCATGGTATTGTTGAATGTGCTCAAAAAGTACTCATACACACTTGATGTCATTTTCCTTCGAGGATTGATCAATCTCTAATAGAGCACAGCTTGTAGGTTTAATGTGCACAATTGAATATCTTAGTTGTTTACACAGTAATGTGTTTATAGAAGTTTAGATTGGGGTATGTTGTTCCTTAATGGGGAAAGACGTTGATGTCTCTTGTATTAATGTTAGCATTTAAGCTAGCTAGCTAGCATACACCCGTAACGTGGATGCATATGCAAAAGTGCAATATATTTATCTATCGATTTGTATCTGCTCCTTCTTTTGTAAATGCAAACACTCTGCACCTTAATGCTTTTTTATCCTGCATTACAATGAGCTAATGCAACAACATTTTGTTCTTATCTGTACTGTAAAGTTCAAATTTGAATGACAATAAAGGAAGTCTAAGTCTAAATCTAAGTCTAAGCTGTAATCCTTTGGTTTTTGCCCTTACAGTTCTGCTGTGTCCAAGTATGTAATTCCAAGTTTGTAAACAATAAGTCACAAACATTTTTTTTTAGAATTTTGCGATAATAAAGCATATTTATCTAATCACTGAAGCTACTATACTTGGTATCGTTACTGTTGATGTTTGTATCAATCCGCCCACTCCTGTTTACATTCAAGTACTCTAGTTAAGCAGTTAGCATGGCTTGTTTTATCATCCCAAGGCGAGTAGTGTAGCATGTTTAGCTCCAGTGATAATGATTCTTGTAAGAAACTTAGTTTATTTTCCTGCCGTGAATCCGAGGTATCGTGACTCGCACTGTGGAGGGACGTTAGCCGCGAGCAACGACCCGACAGTACATTGTGTTGAGTACACTGTTGTTCGCTTGTCACTGTCACATTTGCAGGACATGACTAGAATGTGTCATCACCATGCATTATCACAATATAACAATTGTATTAAAAGCTTTATTGTTGGCCATATTATATTGCATATCGCCTATACCAGGGGTCTGCAACCCGCGGCTCTTTAGCGCCGCCCTAGTGTCTCCAAAAAATTAAGGGAAAAATAAATGTTTTGTTTTAATATGGTTTCTGTAGAAGGACAAACATGACACAAACCTTCCTAATTGTTAGAAATCCCACTGTTTATATTAAACATGCTTCACTAATGAGAGTATTTGGCGAGCGCCGTTTTGTCCTACTAATTTTGGTGGTCCTTGAGCTCACCGTAGTGTGTTTACATGTACAACTCTCTCCGACGCTGCCACAGAAAGAGGTGTTTTATGCCGCTCCTTCTTTGTCTCGTTTTGTCCACCAAATGTTGTATACTGTGCATGAAAGCACAAAGGTGACCTTTGTTGATGGTATTGACTTGTGTGCAGTGCTAATCAGGCATATTTGGTCACTGCATGACTGCAAGCTAATCAATGCTAACATGCTATTTAGGCTAGCTGTATGTACATATTGCATCATTATGCCTCATTCGTAGGTATTTCTGAGCTCATTTTAATTTCCTTTACTTATGTCCTCCGTGTATTTAATTGATATTTGCATGTCTCGTGACACATTATCTGTATGTAATCTTGGCTGCATTTCTGATTTTGTTCCAGACCACAGCAAATATTACCCAGCCTGCAAAACACTGTTGTTTTGTAAATATATGTCCAAAACCACACTGTTGTTATTAGATTAAATTGTTTTGGTTTGTTGAGCATGGTCAGATACACTAAACTTACAGCTCGTTGTCTATAGCATCAACTTTTACTGTCTAACATGTTCACACACACACACACCACACACACACACACACACACTCGCACACACACTCGCACACACAAAGCCCAGGCCTCAGTGGTTTCCTAGGTCCTGTATGTGAGGGGTTCCAGATGTTATTGGGGAGAGATGTGTTTGTTTTGATTAGACTACACAGCTGAGGGATAGATTAGTTCTGCCTGGACTGTGGAACGCCGTGCATTAGTGTGGTGGTGGTGATGATGATAGGTGGGAGGAGGTGTACTGGCCCCGTCGTCCTCGAGGAAAGAGAAGAGGGAATGAGCGGGACGGAGCGGCTGTTTATGTTTCATTTGGAGCTGCCCTCCGCAACCGACCCGTGATCGACCCCGCCTGGGAAGCTGTGTGGGCCCCGTGGACACACTTGCACCCGCCTCGGAACTACGAGGCCTTACGCTGCCCCCCTTTCACCCGGATGGTCTCCACTCGTCAGGGTGCTCGCTCAGCAGATTTGATAAACACTCTGACACAGGAAGTTGTGTTTATTAGACAAAGAGACAGAGAGCGATGTGGACCGAGAGGCTTGCTTATACAAAGAGGTGAACTTGTCAAACCCCACAGGCTGCTTTTGCTAAATATTATGCTCAGGATCTTTCCCTGCGTGGATAAATGCCATGTTTATGCCAACTGCGGCACTCACAGGAAATAATTTGTCAGTACAGGAAGTTGTAGTATTGTTGTTTTGCAAACCGCCCCCCCCCCCCCCCCCCCATCCCGCCCGACCTCCAACTGACTCGTTTATGCTCGTCTCTCAAAGATTCAAGTTGCAGATGAGTCATGAGGATTTCATGATTATCCACTTTTAAGCCGTATTAATGATGATGTCGGGACCAGGGGGGAATAAAGAATAAAACCCCCACATGTTTTTTTGTTTTGTTTGTTTTTTAAAGAGCTCCACCCGGCTGCAAAGTGGAAAATGGAGCCATCTCTCAGCATTCTAGGTGCAGGCAAACACAGGCCAAATTGTAAAGTAAATAGCCGCACCACCTGCATCTAATTAAAACTGCATCACATAAACATTCCTCGAAGACGGGCCCTCAAATGTTCTTGCACTAAAAGGATGGCCGAGGACATGGTTCAGGCTGGGCAGAATTTCCAAGTGACGCCAGAGCTTTGAGTTGAAGCTGTGGTTAGCATATAGCTTTAGCGTTCACATGCAAGAACCGTGCACGTGTGGCCTCTGCTTTCAATTGACCTCTAGCGAGAATTTTGCTGCGTTTGACCTCCATGTGCTCGTATCCAAGACGACAGCATCCAGACATGACGTCACGTGCAACCCAGCAATTTCTTTAGGAACTAATAGAAATTGGATTCATCTATTCCAGGGTCAAACCATCACCATCGTTAAACTTGTAGTAATGTACAGCCAAAATTTTGTTACAAAATTAAAACTTTAAATAATCATTAAAAAAAAAGAAGAGCAAAACAATATAATATGACAAAAAATATATGTCAATACTAATTACTAGGGGTGTAACGGTACGTGTATTTGTATTGAACCGTTTCGGTACGGGGGTTCGGTTCGGTTCGGAGGTGTGCCGAACGAGTTTCCACACGAACATATAAAGTAGCCGCCTAAGCTAAAGTCTTAACAAGCTGCCTGTCTGTCAGTACTCTACACAGCACCCAGGATTGTCCCACCCACACAACCATCTGATTGGTTACAAACAGCGCGGTAACAGCCAATCAGCAGTGCGTATTCAGAGCGCATCTAGTCAGTGCTTTGCGTTTAGCAGGTAAGCATCAGGCAGCGGACTCTCCCCAAATGATAATAAACACCTCCCAGTCAACTACTAGTAACATCACTATGAGCCCGTTGACGTTCTAGAAACATAAACGGCAGCTTCACCTCGCTCGCAGTCCTGGCTTGAGGTGAAGGCTAATTCGCTTTCAGCGTAACGTTAGCTCATTTTGCGGCGTGTGTGTGTGTTACGGACAGCAAAACCCTGTCTGTCTGTTATTTCACTTTACCTTTTTCTGTGTTGATTGAGCTGTGTTGAAGCAGCAAAAAAGGACAGTATGTTAAATGTAGAGTTTCTGTCTCTGATAGTTGATATAATAATGTAACTGCATCATTAAGCCTACATGATCTCCATGGTGTTCAGGGATGAATAGTCTCTCCTATTGCTATTGTACTATTTTTTCAGCTATAGTTACATTAATCATTCGTAATGGAGCAGCCTAGTTTTGAATGCTATCACATGTTGATAAAAATATAACATTTACATAATAAAAATCAACTACAGGCTTCCCAAATGCTGTAATAGATTAAGCATGATGAGTTGACTTAAAACTGTTTAATGTTGCACTTTCTATATGTACCGTAGAAGAAAAGTTTTGTGATTTGATTTAATCTGAGCAACAATTTGAGGCAGTTTAATGTGGATTAACGTGGGTAGAATTATTATAGTGTTCCCAATGTTAAAAGGATAAAGCCATTGTTTACAAATTTGGTAAATAAATAACCAACAAATGTATATTGTGTTGTTTTCTTACTGTACCGAAAATGAACCGAACCGTGACCTCTAAACCGAGGTACGTACCGAACCGAAATGTTTGTGTACCGTTACATCCCTACTAATTACTGATAACACTGATTTATTCTTAAATGTATGCACAACATTTTTATAGCCTTTTTAAAGAAGATATATGCATCATCACTAATTATGAAAATTATACGATGATGTCATGTTGACTATGCCCCTAGCCACGCTGCCACCGCCACAAGTATATTGGCATCCATCCATTTTCTACCGCTTGTCCCTCTCGGGATCGTGGGGGGGGGCTGGAGCCCATCCCAGCTGCACTTGGGTGGAAGGCGGGGTACACCCTGGACAAGTCGCCACCTAATCACAAGGCCAACACAGATAGACAACATTCACACACACATTCACACACTACGGCCAATGTAGTGTTGTGGGGAAAACCCCATAGTCTTTCTTTATTGTTCTCAAGCTGCAGTACTTCCCCCGAAGCCTTCTGTGTTACAACACACTCCTAAGTTTTACAATGAATGAGGAGTTGGATTTAGTTGTTGTTATTGTGACCAAAAATTTTCAGGATTATCATTATTATCATGGTATTGTTAAATGTGCTCAATAAGTACTTATATACATCACACACACAACAATATTTTACCCAAGTTCAAAGACATAAATGTGTCTTCTGTTCATGTTAGCATGATAGCTGCTTTGCTGCAATATGAGCTGTATCACCGTGAGTTTTTGAAAGTGCGGTAATCTATCATGGTTTTACTAATTTTTTTATTTGAAAGTAATACTAACCGTCCAGAATTTTATCGCAGTTTATCATTGTATCGGTAATCCTTGCATGTCTAATTGTCACACAAGTACAAAGAAAAGTCAACCGTTGTCGTGAGATAATTAGGGCTGCAGCTATCGATTATTTTACAAATCAAATCATTTATTGATTACCGTAAATTCTGGATTATAAGCAGTTTGCACCCAGCAGGATAGAAAACGGTGGGGCTGATTTATGATTTTCCTTTGCTAACGGCCATAATGATTAGTGTTTAATAGTTTTCATTAAAAACAAGCAGACACACTGGTATGGTGTGTTATTGTTTGTGCTGTGGACAAGTTCGCTCACTGCAAGTGTTGCGGGTTGAAAATGTACTTACTGTTCAAATGCACTGAACCGGAAGAAAAACTGTCCACAGCGTTGCTGCTTGAAAGGATTCTTCATTCATCACTGCAAGCAACGTTTGTAAATTTTACTATTTAACTGAAACAATTCATACTTACTAAACCGTCCCATGTGTCATGTCTGTAAGAGTTTGTTCATGCATATTTGTACGTGCTATTGTAATGTAATGCAGCTAGCGTCATTAGCATTAGTAACTTACCATGGAATTCATTTTGTATTGTTTCAGTTTCACAAATTCTTCAGTAAATTCACCAAGATGTCATTGTTGAGTTATTGAGTCTGTTTAGCTGATTGGAGAGCTCGCTTCCGCAGCTAGTGTGTCCATGACGGTGACTTCTGTTTTGTATGATCAGCCTGCCGTTTTACTGCCTTGTTACATGCACCGTTTGGAAACAATTAAGGTAAATGGACATGTACAAATTATTTCTGTGTAAATAACTAATTTCACTACGTACATATCTGCGGCATATGGTCCGATGCGACTAATAAATGGAAAAATATTTTTTCTTCTAAGATTTAGTGGGTGCGGCTTATAAACCGGTGCGCTCTATAGCTCGGAAACTATTGTAGTTTGTTTGATTAATCGCGTAAACTAATGAAACACTTTTTTTAAGCCTCAATGCATAGTATAGAGAAAAGTTAAAAACGATTATTCTTTTTTTCTTGATAAATGCACATCATCAGCATTGAAATTGTACTTTTAAAATGTGTGCATTAATTTAAAAAAATACACAATCTCTGTGGTTTTCCGCCCCCAGATCACTGTACCCACACACCACCGCTCTCATGTGTGCTCTATTGCAGTGGTCGTGCGGAAACTATGTCCGCGTATTTATTAAAGTTCCGGGCAATCCATGGGGTAGGGATTTTATCAATTGTATTTGTTACGTGAGTTAACCGATTTATCGGAGTAAAATAATATATAACGAAGCTTTTTTCTAATCGAAGTAATCAATTTAATCGGTTAATTGTTGCAGACCTCAAGATAATACAAGAATAAAGGGATGATAGCTCGTGGCTCACATGAACGACTAATGATTGTACTGCCTAGACTTTAAAGTCTCTTTAACCCAATGATGACAGTCTCTTCAGGATACAATTTCTTATTTTTGTGGAATCAATGTTATGAAAAAAGCCAAAGAACCAAGAACTCACAAGCAGAGTTCATTTCAATTTATGTGACCTACAACTTCATGGTCTGCACAAGGGCATGTTGCTATGGATTGTAATTTTTAAAGCTGCACACTTGAAGGGAACGAGGCGCCCCACTACCAGAGTGCAATTGGGAGGTGGGGGCATAGTGTCGAGGCCAGGGGCCACAGGGGTGGACTCCTGGGATCCTGAGGTCATTTTGTAGAGGCCCCAGCTATTTAAAACCTCACCTGATACTCACCCTGTGGCCTGGGTGCAGAGTGAAGACTCGCAGCAGAGGGGAAAGAGGGTGGATGACGGTTTGAAGGGGGGTCCAGGGTGCAGCTGTCACCCAATCATTGTTTGTCTCCTGCATGTAAGTGTGAGTGTGTATCCCACTTCATGTTTTTTGCTGTATCAATATTTACTCTATGAAATCTGAGTACACTGAATATAGTTTTAAGAGAGCTTCACTATGTGCTATGCATTGCTAAATACTAAATAGCATAGCAGCCCTTAATCTGTTCTAGGGTAAAACTCTTACCATCTGGTCAAAACCTTAACGATACAGGGTATGTTTTAAAGGACACTCTTTAACAGTCATACAAGTGCAAAAAGAAGTTAAGCGGAGGTATAATTGATCTAAATAGAACTAACATTGATGAAGATCATAATGGGGTCTGGAGACGACAATACAAACAATACAAATTTGGCCTTTGATAGAGATTTCAATTCTGTGGCCCTATCGTGATAATGCACATTTTAGCCGTGTTCCGCAAATTTGAGATCAACAAGCTGCCATAAACATGCCGTCATTGCAGTGTAGCGTCCTGACTGAGGCAAGCTAGCGTGGCTTAAATGTTTTCTTCCATAATCCTCACCTCAATGGCAGCAAATTAGTTATATTTAACCTACCTGTTCTCTGATGGAACACTTGTGTCTCAAGTCAACGTTTCCCATTGAAATGATTTGAAATCAATTTAATTGGTGCGTGGCACCCCTAAAACAGCACAATATGTAACGTGCCTTTTAAAAGGAAAAATAAACTTTTGGATGAGCAATATTGTTTAAAAACAGCACAATAGAATGTATTAACAACAACAGCAATGTTATGAAGTAATTAAATGTACAGCATTTACCTTGGAGAGTGGACTTCTACGGTATCTCTTCCAGTTGCTTTTTCGTCAAACATACAATTAGCAGCTTATTCATATTTTTATGGATAAATGTTTGCCGTTTAGATGTTATTTTAACAAAATTAGCTGATGTTAGACTCATTCTGCTTCAGCTTGGTGCAGACTAGCGGTGATACGTTCGAATTTCTTAGCCAAGTGATAATTTGTCTTTTTATTTCAATGAATATTATCCGCTTCTTCTTTTCAGCACTGTCCTTCACACAAATTTCTTTCTTTCCCATGGTTGGAAACACAAAGTTATGTCTATCTCTAGCTATTGGACTTGTGTGACGTGGAAAACACAATGCATTGTGGGTCTTTCGGGCCTCAGAATAGCTTATTTACATGGCTGAATGCAAGACTGTCCTTTCTTTATTTAACAAGTTCAAAACATGGCGCAAAGATGCGGCATCAATAACTGCCACAATGGTTGTCATGATCGCTATTTGGTGAGATTTGTCTCATTTTCAGCGTAGAAGTAAAGCTGTAGAAACTCGGGTTTGTGAGCTAATAAACAGATAATGATAATTGATAGCAGCCGTGAGACGATCAAGCATCACTTTTAACGCCATCACCTGGTACCTGTTGGTGTGACTGGTAAGTTTGAATCAAAACATGTTTTATTCAGTTTCACATGTAGTATTTATTAGGCTGTTAGCGCTAGCGTTAGCTAAGCCAGCTAAGAGCTCCAAACTACATACAGTATTTTGGAAAAAAGTAAAACCCCTATTCATAGATCAATAACTGATAAGACCCTAAATATTATGTCATTAATGCACAGTGTATTTCAGACTTGTTTAAAACAAATGTGTCCAGCTGACACCACATCGTGACAAGTCCTGTTAAAGGCCTACTGAAATGCCATCCATCCATCCATTTTCTACCGCTTGTCCCGTTCGGGGTCGCGGGGGGTGCTGGAGCCTATCTCAGCTACAATCGGGCGGAAGGCGGGGTACACCCTGGAGAAGTCGCCACCTCATCGCAGGGCCAACACAGATAGACAGACAACATTCACACTCACATTCACACACTAGGGCCAATTTAGTTTTGCCAATCAACCTATCCCCAGGTGCATGTCTTTGGAGGTGGGAGGAAGCCGGAGTACCCGGAGGGAACCCACGCAGTCACGGGGAGAACATGCAAACTCCACACAGAAAGATCCCAAGCCTGGGATTGAAATTATTTTTTTTATTTAAACGGGAATAGCAGATCCATTCTATGTGTCATACTTGATCATTTCGCGATATTGCCATATTTTTGCTGAAAGGATTTAGTATAGAACAACGACGATAAAGTTCGCAACTTTTGGTCTCTGATAAAAAAAAGCCTTGCCCCTACCGGAAGTAGCGTGACGACACCGGAGGAAGGACTGCTCATATTTTCCTATTGTTTACACCAGCAGCGAGAGAGATTCGGACCGAGAAAGCGACGATTACCCCATTAATTTGAGCGAGGATGAAAGATTCGTGGAGGAGGTACGTGAAAGTGAAGGACTAGCGTGCAGTGCAGAACGTATCTTTTTTCACTCTGACCGTAACTTAGGTACAAGGGTTCATTGGATTCCACACTCTCTCCTTTTTCTATTGTGGATCACGGATTTGTATTTTAAACCACCTCAGATACTATATCCTCTTGAAAATGAGAGTCGAGAACGCAAAATGGACATTCACAGTGACTTTTATCCCCACGACAATAAATCGGTGAAGCACTTTAGCTACTGAGCTAACGGGATAGCATCGGGCTTTACTGCATATAGAAACAAAACAAATAAGTCCCTGACTGGAAGGATAGTCAGAAGATCAACAATACTACCAAACTCTGGACATGTAAATAAACGGTTAATGCTTTCCAGCTTGGCGAAGCTTAATAATGCTGTTGCTAACGACGCCAATGAAGCTAACTTAGCTACAGAACCTCGACAGAGCTATGCTAAAAACATTAGCTTTGCGCCTACGCCAGCTCTCATCTACTCATCACGACCCGTGCTCACCTGCGTTCCAGCGATCGGCGGTACGACGAAGGACTTCACCCGATCACTGATGCGGTTGGCGGCCCGGAGACGGAGGAAGTCAAGGTGAGGTTGTTCGGCTAGCGCGTCTGCTATCCTCAAAGTGTTCCTGGTTGCGTTGCTGTATTCCGCCGCTAATACACCGATCGCACCTACAGCTTTCTTCTTTGCAGTCTCCATTGTTCATTAAACAAATTGCAAAAGATTCACCAACACAGATGTCCAGAATACTGTGGAATTTTGAAATGAAAACAGAGCTTTTTGTATTGGATTCAATGGGCTCCGAATACTTCCGCTTTCACTGTTGACGTCACGCGCAAACGTCATCATATCGAAACGTTTTCAGCCGGAAGTTTGCCGGGAAATTTAAAATTGCACTTTGTAAGTTAACCCGGCCGTATTGGCATGTGTTGCAATGTTAAGATTTCATCATTGATATATAAACTATCAGACTGCGTGGTCGGTAGTAGTGGGTTTCAGTAGGCCTTTAACTTACCTCTAAAATGACAAGGGTCTTCTCTCTTATATGTCAAATTCCGAGGTCTTGCACCCACCCAAAGTTGGTTTGCCCGTGAGCCTTAACGATTTGCATTCCGAAATTCTTTGCCTGTATAAAAACTGACTCCGTTGACAAGATAACAAGTTTGTCTTCGACAAGTGCGACAGCTTACTCAAATCTCTTGTCAATTGGACGTGCTCATATGGATCAATTCCACCAATTGTATTTATTTTTTCCAAGTAGCGAGCCTTTGGAACAGAGAACAGTTTGTCTTGGTACAGTCCCTTGATTACATACTTACGCTGCTTATCAGTGATAGTATACAACATGTGGATTGTTACGTTCATGCCTTGATTGTCAAATATGTTGTTTTTAATGTAACCTGTGACAATTATACCCAAATAAATGCTTTTGATAATCTGTATATTTCGTGTTGTACTGTACTTAGTGGAGACACATTTTCTGGGTGCACATAAATATGCTGAAACGATATGTATCCCCTTCTAACTTGATGTGCGATTAATAGAATTAGTCCAAATTCACAAGTTTTGTTGTAGATGATGCTACGTATGTACAGAATAAACCATGTGATGTTAGTGGATCAGTTGAGTAAACTGAGTAAAATACATTAATAACATCCTGTAATTATTATCCATTTCATCTTCTGGTAGATTAGAAAGTAACACCACCAACGGGAGCATTTTAAAACTCTGCCAGACTCAATTCCACCTATTTGACTGAACATTATCACATCATTTATTCAGAAAGTATAAATAACGACAAATGAAGATAGAATACTATTAACCGCAACATCTAAGTGTAAAAAAACCCCATTATGAATTGTACATTTTCAGAATTTGCTTGGTCTATTTACAAACATTGTAGTCGTCTTTATTTTTAAGTTCTCCTGCCATGATTGAGTCCGGCCCAATTTGGGAAGATAGATTTTCTTCCATGAGGCCCCTGAGCTAAATTTGAGTTTGACACCCTTGGTCCAAAAAGAGTGAATAATACAACAACTACACATCTGGTAATCTAAAATAACACTACACATTACTGCATACATCAGCAGGCAAGGGAGGAGCAACAAGTAATTTGAAATGGTTCTAGCGTAATTTTTTTCATGCCAAAGAATATATTGTGTATTGTTATCGTAAGCGGCTGCAATATATTTTACAGTATAGATTTCAGGCCATATTGCCAATTCCTAATAACAATAAAAGGTTCTAATGTCTACTCTTATTAAGGACCTGTATCTCTACATTACAATGCAGTCCGTTAGGGAAAAGAACGCCTTTTCCTCCCTCATCTGTTTTGCATCGCGCGCGATTAAGAGCCGACTTGACAAAAGAGTTAGTGGTTATTTTGTTGTTGTGCTTGACATCCTTTCTTTTGGATAACGATGCGTTGTGGGGAGACTGTGGTTTGCATGTATGGATGGAGCATCTATCTTTTTTTATGTGCGTGAGAGCACTCCAACTTGATGCACACACACACGCACACGGACACACAGGGCTGACTTGGAATTTTGGTCAAGTCAAACAAGGCTTACTATGCTATTTTCTTCTATTCACGCTCCTTTCTAACAACCGCTGTGATTCGGCAAGAACTCAAACATGGCCACACATCCCATCGTCTATTTTTTGCGTGCGACTTCGTCTTTTATTGATCGGACGGAGGGAAAAATATTTGTTTTGCATGCCAAACGAGTATTTAACAGTGGACGAGGAAGCTGTACTCTAGAATGAATAGCATTCCAGAGTTGTTGTGTTAAACTTTACGGCATGATGAAAAGGACGGACGAGCTGGTGAGGGATTTAGCGTGGTACACTGTATGACGACGCCATGGTTTTAAAAAAAATCAAGGCCACTCAAACCTCATTTGTGTACATTATGTGAAATACTGTTTATTTCTTATGTGGTGTGTGTGTGTGTGTGGTGCAAGGTGAACCCACACTTATTCACAAATGACAACCTGAGATGCCTCCGAGCCCCTCTGTTTACATTGTGCATTCTTCCAGGCGCTCTTATTCAAAAAGCAGAGGCCTGCGAATGACCGAGCACATGAGCACTGTGCAGAGAATTACCCTCCTCCCTTCAACCCTCCCTCTCTTGCTCGTTCTCCTCCTCCTTGCCAGAAAGGTCTCTCTCTTTTACTCCTCCTTCACTCCCCCCCCCCCCCATCCCTGGCTGGAGAGAGTGGCCTCAGAATGCCAGATGTATTACAGAGTGAGCCACGGCAATGTAAACACTCAGGCCTGCCATGAGAGCAGGGTGGTCTGGCCTCCCTCCTTCCCGCCCTCCTTCCCCTCTCTCTTCCCCTTTCCTCCCTCCCAGCGCTGGCTGCCAGAGGGGTGGAGAAAAGCCACAAACAGCAGAGGGCGAGTGTGCTTGGAGCTGGAGCATAGTAGCGGCAGTGTGTTTTGTGCCTGGACCGCACCGTCTAAACTGTACTTTTTCAATGCAATGCACGCATATTCTATAAAATGTTTGGACGCCCTCCAGCCCCCCCTTCCCGTAGCAAGGCGTCATAGAATCTCTGAGCTACCACAAGTACAATATCACACACGTACACACACACACACACAAAAGGCGCTAGCTCTATAAAGACAAACGATGGACACATTTTTGTGTCAACATATTTGGACTGTCAGAAATAAGAATTTTTTTTTCTTTCTTCTTCAGCAATATAATTTTATAGCTGCTAAATGAGGGCTGATTAAAACAAATACAATTGATGCGTTTTGATATCTGCTAGCGTTTGTATAAAAATGTATATTTTTACTAGAGATGTCCGATAATATCGGCCTGCCGATATTATCGGCCAATAAATGCTTTAAAATGTGATATCGGAAATTATCGGTATCGGTTTCAAAAAGTAAAATTAATGACTTTTTAAAACGCCGTTGTACGGAGCGGTACATATCCGGTAAAACACGGATATAAACCCAGTCAGCAGCTCCTCCCCTCTCCCCTCTCCCACACACAACACAGGAGTTGACGACTGCCGCATGAGAGGTTTACTGGCGACGCTTGATGACCTCATCAAACCGCCGCGAGCGGAGCATAACAACAACAAGAGTGTGTTGTTGCCGGTGCTGTAGCCATGGCTAACAAGCGAGCTCGCTCGGTGACTGACTAACGACACCATGTCTATGGTTTGGGATTATTTTAAAGTGTGTCTGACGGATAAAAAACTGGCAATTTGCAATGACTGCAAAAAATTGGTTATGCGAGGAGGAACCAAGACGTCTTCCTTTAATACGAGCAATTTGATCTCCCACCTCTTCAAGAATCATAAGGAGATAACCTCTTCAAGAATCATAAGGAGATACACGATGAATACAAGCGGAAGATGGATGAAAAGCAAACACAGAAAAAAAGTAGTACCACACAGTTGTCGCTTAAAGACTCACGTTTTGGTCAGGGTCAACGCAAGCAGTATGGCAAAGGCTACGGTGGAGTTTGGTGTGGATAGTCTGCCCTGCATGGCGCACAGTTCGCAGCTTGCAGTGAATGGAGGTGCCCTGTCTCAACGCAGCATTTCAGAAGCTCTGGCTGACTGGTAGGCCACTTCAAGCACTCACCACTAGCTTGCAGCACATTTGTGTTACTCATACAAATACGTTAGAGCAGGGCAGATTGAGCCCAGTTTATAATTTCCTGTTATACAGTATACCAGGCAGTCTTGCACTAAAGGAGGACTATGTTATTGTTTACTTTAATACTCTAGTATACTCTGGACTAAAGCTGTGTGCCTTCATTGTTTTTGTAGCTGTTGTTTTGAGGCTTGTTTTACAAAAAATAAAGAATAATGCACTTTCTTAGACTTAGACTTAGACTTAGACTTTGAAAGTCAAAGTATAGTATTTCCCATAGTTGTAGTGGGTATCAGGATTATCTCAGGGAGAGCATGTCCCAAATTCCAAGCTGCTGTTTTGAGGCATGTTAAAAAAAATAATGCACTTTGTGACTTCAATAATAAATATGGCGGTGCCATGTTGGCACTTTTTTCCATAATTTTAAGTTGTTCTCTTATTTTGGAAAACCTTGTTACATTGTTTAATGCATACAGCAGGGCATCACAAAAAAATGAGTCATAATAATGTGTTAATTCCACGACCGTATATATCGGTATCGGTTGATATCAGAATCGGTAATTAAGAGTTGGACAATATCGGAATATCGTATATTGGCAAAAAAGCCATTATCGGACATCTGTAGTTTGGACCATGCAGATAAAGATTGTCACACCTCATTAAAACTGTTAGTTCAGTTAATGATGATTAATTTTTCTGCATAATTGATCAAATAATTTTTTTTTCTTTCAAATTTGTCATTAAGGTGGTCAATTTTCCAGGCTTCTGATTGGTTAAACAATGCTTCATAGGTGATGGTTCAAATGCTGGTGTGTGTGGACTTAGCCATAGGGGGTTACCGAGGCAACTGCAGCCAAAACCTGACACAAGCAGTGCAGGTCACTAAGGTACATCTCTTTTTGAGTTTCCTTTGTGAAAAAGCTGTAAAGGATTTTTCACAGGTCCACGAATGTGAACTCAAAGTGACCCTTAAATTCACAATGGCTGAGGTAACCATGGCAACTTGCCATTGCGAGCGCAAAACACTTGGAAAAATGAAAACAATCGCTCGTTCAGCTTCCTCCTGCTTCACGCCGCGCGCTCCACACTTTAGGAATGTGTCACATGGGAATACCTGCAATCACGGGGACCATCTTTTCCAGGAAATGATGGCGAGATGGCTGGCGGAGATTGCCTACTCTCACCGAGGTTTGCCGGCCAATCAGATATCACTCGATTGGCCGGGGGGCGGAGGCGTGGCTCGCCTGTCTTGAATCCGATAGACGCCGATACGAGCGATGAGAAAAAGATTTGTTTTCCCCAATGGTACTTGAGCGTAGGATTTTGTCATTATTGAATGATTCAGTCAGATACACCACAGTGATTTCTAATTGTACGCCGACCGCGGAATTTTCTTCCTCTACTGCTCGGTGAATCCATTGGCCTTGAATAGTTTTTTTTTGGAGGGGTGTTGAGGGGGAGTCGAGTGAGACCTGAATAAAGGCAGCAACGTGGAAGAATCTGCCCATTGAGAAGTGTGTGAATGTACACCTCAGGCTGCATTGGGAGCCAGCCGACTGCTAAATACACCCATTTCAAGGGCTGCAGAGGCCGGACAGGTGATTAGCATAATCAGGGGCGAGGGGAGCCATACATATGTTAATACCGGCAGTTAGTATGTGGGGGGGGGGGGGGGGGGGGGGTTGTTGGAATGGGTTTATGGCAAATCGCCGCACATGGAGGCGCCACATGCATGTCACAGCAATACACTACAACCACTTTTATATCTGATCATAACCTAACTTTTCTCGCTGCATCCTTTTTCTCTGTTCTGTGCGGCAGCCTCTTCTTCTCTATAAAGGGAAGCGGGGGTGGGCTTCACCCTGGGTCAGATGGGGTCTCGGCTCTCAGTGAGGGCTTTCATCACATATTTGTGGCTGTATGCACACCTGCATCACTGCGCCCACTTTCAAAGTGTTTTTTTGGGGGGAGGGGGGGGGGGTAGACCACAGTATTTTACATTTTCAATGTAAGAACAAAAAACATGTAAAAAAAAAAAAGTAAATCAAATAAAATGTTTTGCCTATGCTGCACTTCTAACTGAGTTGCGTATAAATCAGAACTATGCTAGCACAAACATATCCAAGAACTGACTTATCTTACTGCTATTATTAGACCTTTTTTACATTACATCAGACCTGGGCATTCTCCGGCCCTTTGTGCATCCCTGTCCGGCCCGCGTGAGGCCAATTATAAATTACAAAATACATTTTAAAAAGTATCTATGTCGAGTGTGCAATACAACGGTGCTGCTTTTGTTTTGAAAATCGTTATTTGTATTACTTCCGTGTGGACGTATGCGTGTGCGTGATTGTGAGTGAATGTGAACATCTGCAATCACAAATTACAAAATAAAGTTGAAAAAACATCTATGTCGTGCGCGCAATACAACTCTGCTGCTTTTATTTTGAAAAGTGTTATTTATGAGCGTATGTCCGTGTGTAACCTGCGAGTGAAGGTGCACATGCAGCGACAAGTGATGCACGGTTTACACCCGAGACGCTAAAAAGAGAAAAGTTGATGACGAATGGCGTGTTTTCAACAAGACTTGGAGTGCCAAGCAACGTTCCCTCTAAGGTGCGCGCCTGCGCAATTGCGCACTGCTCAAGCGTCCGCTGCGCACAGCAAATATGCCGCGCACCAAATCAAATCCCATCTGAATTCTAAACAAAATAAACATATTTATTCTACGTAATTTTGCAATGCAACTTTGAGTGACAGTGACAACAAGCGGCCCTAACGGTGTTCGTCAACACCGTTCAATTGAACACTGTTCAATTATTGTAACGTCTATCGAGACGTTTCGAGGACAGGAATTATATCGATCACTTTATTGAGCAAAACTGTTTATATTCGGACATAACCACACCAAAAACATGAGTAAAACACTTCTATCTCGAAAAACTAGTCATTTTCTGCCGTACAAACCAGGCCAAAACCAACTTGTCATCTGTCACCAACACGCATACCACTAAACCACTGGTGCGTTTATGGCCACACAAAAAGTCGGACAACTCAAACACCACACAAAGTTACACTATGGCTCCTCAGTCATACGTGTGCTTATTTTACTGTCATTTATTATTAATGTTAATTTATTTATATTAGTCATGGAATGCTGTTACACACACTATGTTCAAGTATTACTATTATTATTAATTATTATTATCATTATTATTATTTATCTTACGGTATATATCAAAAATAATATTGAGCAAAATTTAATTGAAATATTGTCGATGTGGCCCTCCAGCAGTGCTCGGGTTGCTCAAGCGGCCCCCGGTAAAAATGAATTGCCCACCCCTGCATTACATGGTATCTACTCCGCTTGGCATAATGCTACACTCTTTTGATGCTTTTTAAGGGACAAAACCAGGGGCTATTAAGTACTATGAAGTAGTGTTGTCCCGATACCAAAAATATTTTGATACTTTTCGGTACTTTTCAAAATAAAGGGGACCACAAAAACTTGCATTATTGGCTTTATTTTAACAAAAAAGCTTATTGTACATTAAACATATGTTTCTTATTTCAAGTTTGTCCTTAAATAAAATAGTGAACATACAAGACAATTTGTCTTTTATTAGTAAGTAAGCAAACAAAGGCTCCTAATTTAGCTGCTGATGTATGCAGTAACATATTGTGTCATTTTCTATTCTATTATTTTGTCAAAATTATAAAGGACAAGTGGTAGAAAATGAATTATTAATCTACTTGTTTATTTACTGTTAATATCTGCTTAATTTCTATTTTAACATGTTCTATGTACACTTCTGTTCAAATGTAATAATCACTTATTCTTCTGTTGTTTGATACTTTACATTAGTTTTGGATGACACCACAAATTTGGGTATTAATCCGATACCAAGTCGTTACAGGATCATACATTGGTCATATTCAAAGTCTTCAAGTGTCCAGGGACATATTTCCTGAGTTTATAAACATAATATACATTTTTTAAAAACGAAAGAAGATGTGATGCCAAAAAATATTGATGTAATCATAGTATCGACTAGATACGCTACTGTACTTGGTATCATTACAGTGGATGTTAGGTGTAGATAGGGGACGGGGGTGGCGGATCGGTACTTTTCAGAGGCGTTATAGTACCGAATATGATTCATTAGAATCGCAGTACTATACTAATACCGGTATACTGTACAACCCTATAATGAAGTACTAGAGTACCAATGGGGACGACTCGCTGACTGTTGGACACATTGGACAAAAGCCTGAATTAGGGCTGCAACATTTTGGCCACAATAATAATCCATCCATCGATTTTTTACCGCTTGTCCTTCTCTGGGATGATTATTTTAAAAAATATTGAAATCACGATTATTAATCACAAATATTTACTGTTAATTAAAACATTTTATTGTACTCTCTATTCTAAACAAACAGTATGTGAACTTGTCTCTCATTTAAAATTGAAACTATAAAAATAATGAATTAATGATAAATTGTACAGAACACAAAAGGCTAAATAAAATAAATATGCCATTGCAGAGTGCGATCATAAAGTGCAAACAAGTGACAAAAAAAGATTATACACGAAAGGCACATACAGTACAAAGGAACCCATTCATTGTACTGCTCACAGTATACTTTATTTAGGATATATGTCGTTGGCCAAAAAAAACTTTAATACGTCCGTTAATTTGGCGCGTCTTTGAGAAGTGAATGGATACAGGGTCCCTCCGTGCACGATTGATGTTACGGTCGTCTGTATTTTGGTTTGGTTTCCCAGGTTGCCTAGAAAACAGTGAGGCTTGCAGTCATGTTACAGGGTAGGGTTAAAATGTGTGCCTGTTGGTACCCAGTGGGTAACTCTGCAGGAGGAAGGGCACCAATGCAATAATGCATTTATTTTTCCCAATATTTTCGGTCGGTACTTACTGTTGTTGTCACTCACTCTTACTTGCTCTCACATGAGTCCATTGTCTATCACTGTACATATCCTACCAAGTCAGACCTACACTGTTTCAATGCCCATTTCTCTGATAATGCAATTGTTGATGACTGAAGTGCTGTTATCAACCAAACCCTCCTCATCCCACCCCCTGGATTGTAAATAATGTAAATAATTCAATGTATGTACTCTGATGATTAACTTGTGTGATGACTGTATTATGATGATAGTATATATTTGTACCATGAATTGATTTACGTGGACCCCGACTTAAACAAGTTGAAAAACTTATTCGACGACAATCGCCCTAATTTAATAGTAGCTGCCAATTAATTTTGCAGCCTTAGCCTGAATTTTTATGTAAAATCCGGTATACTTTGTTTTTAAATCATATAATTTTGTACATTATTGCTTTGTATTTCATTGACACACACTTTAGTAGGGGCATCAAAAAATTCTTTTTGAATGAATCTCAATTCTTATTTGGAACGATTCCTAATCAATTAAAAACTAAATCAAAAAAATTTATTTTTTGATCATTCCTGTCCAGCCACTCAGGCAAATCATATTGTTGATGTCAATGCCCATATCTGCTATATAGATTTGCTTTAGAAAAGAGAAATGTTGGATACTTCTCTCATTGCCTTATTTGTATTTGACTTTATTGAAATGTTTGGGTAGAATTGTATTAAACAAAACCTGTTTTTTTTACAATAATTTTGGAATTTATCAGAGATGTGTATCTATTTTATGGAGGAATTTAGTTAATCATAGAACTGGCACCCAATGTTCTCAAAAAAATATAGATTTTTAATCGAGAATCATTTTGACTCAAGAATCGATTCTAGATCGAATCGTGTGGTGCCCAAAGATTCACAGCCCTGCACTTTAGTAAAATAAATATGACCTGATATTGTCTTTGTTTACATGATATCAGTGGGGAAATATACTGTACCGCTCATCCACAAGTCATTAGCCTGATTTGTATAAACTACCGTGAACTGTGAAATGCAGTGGAAACAAAAACCACACAATCCTTCAGGAACCTATAGTTCTAGAAAATTAAAGGTTCCAGGAACTTAAAGTTCCTGAAACATCAGTGAGAAATGGCCCTTTGATGAACTTGGACAAGTGTTTTGTGCTGTCGGTCCTTAAAAACAGTCGAGTTGTCCTGTCATACTTGATCTTGACTAGGCCTTGGCCTGTAATACATTTTGATTTACGATATATTGTCTCACAAATTTTTGCCGATAAATGATATTATTGTTCGCATTATTTTGAGACCAATTTTGAATCCAATAGTGGTTTCGCCTTCTTTGTCAAAGTGCAACTTTATTTGGCCCCATGGTGTCTTATTTTGCATTCATACACAAAAATGAAAGCACTGAGACTGAGTCACCAATGCGTGGGATTCTATGTTTTGGCACATAGTTTGTTATGAGCATTGTTTGGCCGTACGATAACAGAGAAGGTATACAAAAACTAGTGCAATCATTTGGCAAACATTTTTGTCGTAAACCGAATCATAGGAAAGTGGTGTACAAAAACATGGTACCACTGTAGGTTGGATTACGGCACAGTGTTGCTGTGACATTATACCCAAAATGATATAATAATATAATAACTGGATTTGTCGGTTTTTAGCCCACATTTCCACTGGATACGTAAAAGGTGCGGAACGGCACCACCATGCCGGCGGACTCTTTCAGTTTACATTCAACGCAATGTGTGAGATTTCCACTGCCGCCGAACCCCTTGCGCACGGCAGTGCCAAGCCAGTGTAGTACCACATCCCTGCGCTAAATATACGCAGAGCTTCTATATTTACCAGTAGAGTGGGAAAGCAAGTTGACTTTAAATGCTTATTTGTGTTTCATTGTATCCAATAAACCATACCCAATTGTATTTACAATCCGCAAAGTATGTGAAAAAACGTTTAAACATCACAAATTCAGTCAGCCATTTTAATGCACTAAATTCTGCACTCTGACAATATTACCAGATCAGTCATACTGGAAATACGCAAAAATTGGAAAGAGATGTGGTGTTTTTTATTCACAATCCTTATGTAGGACAAGAACGCATAGGTTTGGCTTTTTCTATGCATTCGAAATCGTAAAGAAATAGCCAACAATTGAGTCAACAGATCGAGGGTCCTCTGTTACGCTCAATATACTCTCTCTAAAAACATCTACAAACTGCCAACAATATTCCATTTACATGTTGTGACCTAAACATTAACCAAATATGACTGATATCGTTATTATAAGCGCCAGTGCAGACTGACTATTTTAGTGGCACATTGTTGACACACTGAGCCGACAGCTGCTTCTGCTCCGTCTCCAACTTGCTAAAAGTACATTCTAGATTATGCAGCTCTCACCTGGTAGTAGACAAATGTGGCCATGGTCTGACAGGCTGGTAGACTTTCCCATCCCCCGAGATGGCGAAATAGACCCCACAAGACGCTTCCTGCAGGAACTTTTTTCAACCCTTTGTGAAGATTGTGATTGAATCTTTATTTAAATGGAATTATGTGAGCGGTCGGCATCCCAGCGAGAGTGAAAATATTACAGTAAGTGTTTGTTTTATTGTCAGGTTCGAACACTGATGGCATCTATTAAAACAGACGAGAAGCAAGGAATCATGCAGAGACAGAGTTACATTTTGCTCAATTGAGGGGACACGTTTTTTGGGCTGTATTCTAGTTACAGATCCAAACTACGTTCTAAAAGTCCAGCCCAAGTGCTTCCTCTATTTATTTAGGAGGTCCCTGTTTACATCACTGAACTTGTCGCTGAGGGAAAGTGGTAATCTCGACAGCTCCAGTTAGACACAATATATGATTATACAAGAAATGCAAATGTGTTGACACTGGTGATATCGCCTTGTCTCTGCTCTGTCTGCGTCACGGCGGTGTTCGGCCTTGGCAGTCAGCAGGTCGTTCCTGGACACAGACACTGATACGAGACTGGCTTGCAATCTTTTGGATTGCCAGCTTTGCACAGACAAAGAAAAATACCACTTCAGCATAATTAATAATAACTATAGCAACGGCCCTTAAGCATAAGAGTTGTGTGAAAATATATACATAATTATTCTAACATTTATTCTAGTTTATTATTGTTAGTTTGTATGTTTAGCACCTAGCAATGCTGTGGATGCTAGTGTCACAATGAAACTGCATCTATCACTTGAATTCTAAAACTTATTGCTCATCCTCTTTGTGTTCGAGTTAAAAAATATAAGGTCCTGGATCATAATTTTCCCAAAAGTAATAGTTATTAGCTCTCACAATGTCTGCTTGATTAACATTGTTGTTGATGGGGAAGAGATATTTGGTTCCTAGCGCGACGTCACGCGATCACGTGACTGGCTTCCTCATTATCTCCCAGAATAGCTCGGGAATCGATACTATTTTGATCATATTTATTTATTCGCAAACTTTGAAAGACTTTTGGTGTCACACATCAGACATATGATAACAGCTTCAATATAGAGGCAACTTGTTTTTCCACTCTACTGGTACTTTAAGTACCATTGTCAATCACCACTATCACTGGCGGACAAGGCTTAACATGTTACATACCGAGAACAAGCAAGGAGCAGGCATGCTAATAACTAAACAAACCACTAATCCAGCTTTTATTAACAACAAAAAATAAGTGGTTACTAAAGTTTAAAAAGTGTAGATGGAACTATGGTGCTCGAAGAAAAGCAGCTAATTACAGGAGTAGATTAATAAGAGTCTAGAGAGGATAATATAATAGCTGTTGGTGTGTCAGCATTGTCACAAGTGGACGACACAAGATAAAGGTGGATCAATCCATAAATTGGTGATGTCGAATACCAAGGTTAGTATTTATTTTCTCAATCTTTTCTTTTATATTTATAAAAGTGGGAAATAATTCCCTGGACACTAAAGGACTTTGAGGGCAAACATACAAGGATTTAAATAGGTATTGGATAGTAGTTTTTACTTTTGTGTACCATTGACTTTTTTTGCTCAAACAATTGTATGTAATAGAAGAGAATAAGGAACTAGTATAAATATCGTGTTGATATTGTTAACTGTCAATAGCACTCACCACAAATACATTTAAAATAACAGCTTACTTTAATACATGGTATTGATGTTGGTATCAGACAATCTCACACATGGATGATTGGAAACAGCAGCATAAAATACTGATCGGAACATCTGTAGTTGTATTGAATTTTTCAATATACGCGGAAAGTATTGGGCTTTGTCTGATATATTTAGTTAATTTCAAACATGCTTGACAAAAAATGACATTAAGCTTAGATGTTCTGGCAGGAAGAGACAGCAGATGGTGGTTAAAGGTGGTCTCCGAGCTGAGGAAGAACAGGAGGGGGGAGTTCTTCTCAATGATCAAAACTGTGTGAGGTGATTGGTGCCAGCAGCTGAGAGGTTTTAAAGGCAGGAAGGAGCCAAATGGACAGCAGACACGTGTTGAGGATTTCCTGTGGTGAACCCTACCTGAGCGGAGATGGGCTTAAGTAGTGATTTTTTTGTCACTGTGGTTTGTTTGACACACAGTTTGGCTTATAAACCAGATCGGAAGTCAAAGTTCAGTGTCACACAAAAAATACATACAAACCTTATTATTTGACCCTCATTCTTGACAAGTTGAAGCTGATTAATAATAGAAGTGGTTTGCTTCCTTCCATCCATCCATTTTTTATCGTTTATTCCTTTCGCGCCGCAGGGGAGCTGGAGCCTATTTGTACTGTTTAGCTATTGTTTCACTTTAATGTGTTAAAAAAAGTTGATTGTACAATAAAGCACCCCTTATTTCCCTTCCCAGATTAAAAATGGTACAGTCCCATCTGTCTAGTTCTAGCTTTCTTTTATTACCAGCAATGCTATGGTGCAATGGTACCTTGGCTTATGAGTGCCCCAGCTTGCATGTTTTTTGGGATACGGCTAATCTCCTTCTCCTGCCCTGAGAGGATACCAGTTGATCATGGATACATTCTGGAGAGGTATCAGTCTGGATGAGTTGCTAGCTGACCCGAGTTGAGACGTCCATGCACAGCTGTGGACGTCTCTGTATAGCTGACCTGGCTGAGCCCGGAAGATGATCCCTCTATGACTATCTATCTGTTGGCTTCCCGAAGGACTGGACTCCCACATTATCTATTAATTAAACAGTTCAATAATCATACCCACTCGATATCCATTGCAGTCGATCACCCTGGAAAGGGGGTTCATTTTTAAAAGTTTCTTCTTTTCCCCCAGCTTGGGTGTTTCGAGTTGTTTTTTATGCCTGGATGTGGGTTTAGATTAGGGGATGTCGTTGTGAGTTTGTGAAGCCCTTTGAGACACTTGTGATTAAGGGTTGTATAATTAAATTTGATTGATTGATTGTGATGCTGTAGATTGGAAGCAACATTTTTATAACCAGCCTCCCCACCACTAGTTTGTGTAGCACATGAATTTTCAAACTGTGGTATGTGTACCATTAGTGGTACGCCAAATAATCACTTGATTAAATTACAGTGTTTTATTTTCCTATATTCAAATACAGCATTACTATTGAAATGCTGTGTCATGTTACATTGGCCAAAAATATTAAATATACTAGTTAAATAAAACATCTACCTTGTTTTTAAAGCATACTTAGGCCTACTTTGCTACTTTATTTTAATGTTGGTCATTTTAATGGTACTTGGAGAGCCAAGTGTTGGTGAAAAAAGTTCTAGAACCACTGACGTAGCGAATGCCACAGTGTGATCCCAAAACGTTTTCTTCCTCGCTCGCAATAGCTTTTAGTTGATGGGCAGCTAGAAATTTCCATGATTCTCAATACTTATTTGATACCACGATTAAAGAAAAAAAAAGCAGAAGCCTCATCGAGAATCGTCTCCCACGGGTTTCGATTCCTGGGAGTCATTTGACAGTTTTGTTAAGGATTCTCTTATCGATAGCGACGCATGATATCACAACTCTTGTACATTACATTCAATTGCATTGTTTATGATCCAATAATATCTAGAAGTTCGTTTTTCTTATTTAAAAGCATGCTACAAGTTAAAATGGTGCTTTTTTGGGGGGTCCCCAGAATGGAATAATAGAATTTCAATTAATTTCACTGGGGAATCATGATTTCAGATACAGAGTTACGAGCTCAGAACCCATTTAACTGGTAAGGTGAGGTACCACAGTATTAGGCTGCTCACTAACAGACAGACAAAAACAAACACAAACATGGCACTTCTCCTGCATCTTCACCCACATAATCTTTAATACATTACAGTCATTGTCTCAACTACAGCCAAACAAACAAAAACAGGGCACACTGTTATGGTTTCTATTTTGTTGCTTGAGGCGCAAACAAAAGGTCCTCCCCACACAAGAGAACAAACCAACAAAAATACGACACTCCCATGTTATTTTGTTCCATTTTGTCAGAGACATATATTTATTTATTTTTGCTGTTTGAGTCGTGAACTAAGTGAATCCAAAATGTGACGATCTATTCGAAACCTAAGAAGTAGTTACTTTTTTTCCCTCATCATCTTTTTAACCGTTTTTAACAGCACTCTACTCCCTTTTAGTCTCTATATGCCGTCACATCACATTTACATAATTCATACTAATACCATTTTTAATCGTGTGAATAAAAAAATAATTTAAACCTCCTCACATTGCTGGCTATTATTGATCCTTGCTGACACATGCACATTTTCTGTGGTGTAAGGCAGTGATTCTCAAACGGGTTACATTTAGTGGTACGGCAAAGAATCACTTAATTAAATATCGTAATGACGTGACTCGAGCCGTCATCAAAAGTTTATCCGCCTTCAATGTTAGTCGTTAAACTCAGTCATTTATATCAGTGTTACTATTCAAACTGAAGGTAATGTTACAGTGGCCAAAACTATTAAATGTACTTGTTACAGGCCTCAAATTTTAACTTTTTAAGGTCAAGGCAAGTGTTGTCTTAAAGGAGGGCTCATATTTTAGGGCACCAAGGCAAACATTATTTTCTTTCGAAGCAGGGGCTCCAAAGCATGCATGCATGTGCATATATATATATATATATATATATATATATATATATATATATATATATATATATATATATATATATATATATATATATATATATATATATATATATATATATATATATATATATATATATATATATATGTATTTATGTATGTATGTATGTATGTATGTATGTATGTATATATATATGTATATATATATATATATATATATATATATATATATATATATATATATATATATATATATATATATAGTTTTTTAATGCATTATTAATATCAACTTGTCAGCTTTTTGTAATTAAATGGCACCTTTATCTCTATTTTAAAATTTTGATGGAGGGAGGTATTTTTTTGTATTATTTTTGTATTTTTAAATTATGTACATGTAGATGCTGGATCGGGACAGATTCATTAAGAGTTTGAGCAGAAATATGTTGTATAGGAATTAACTATCCACAATAAGACATTAACAAAATGCTGTGTCACATGAATGGTTTTTAAAGTAATACCTTAGTGACATTAAAAAATACAAGTAATGTAAAAAAAACATGGTGTTTACTTTTTGATATCAATATAAAACTCAAAGCAGTTTGGCTAATGAAAATGAAGTCTAATAAACAAGCTTTGTTCTTCTCCAACAACGCCTCCTTGTGGTTCAGTGCAACAGTTTGGCCAAAAAAAATAAAGAGTGACACCTCTCACATCGAATACACAATCTTCACAGCCTGCGTTCAATTCGATGAGATGACAAAATATTTTAGCCAGTATTGGTTTTATTTGAACACTGATACAGTTTGCAGTTAAATAAAGATGAGGGATCATCTCAGTAAACAAACTAAAGACTTTATTAACAAGTTGTGACAACGTTGACGACACATCGCCTGCTGCATGTTTCCTCACCTTATTAACTCTCAATCAAAGCTGATGGACTCTGTATTGAAAAAATAAAAGCAACCTCAAATAGTTTTCTCCTTCGCTGTATACTTTTAGTGTGGGGACTAGTGCGTCTGTCTCCAATATTGTCCACACCTGTCTCCATCTAAATACAGCAGTGGGCTCTTAAACGCACGCTGGGAAGCCCGGGAAAATGACGTTAAACCAAGCACTTGACTCCGTTTACTCTCCGGAGCAAAGTCTGTGTAGTTCGTCCGCCATGATCAAACGGCACTAGTGCGCCTGCACCTGACTTCGTGTTGCCAAAAATGCATTAATAAATGACGTTTTTTCGGTAATCAAAAAATTAGACGGTATTACTAACCGTCGGGAATTTTATCCCAAATTACCATTATACCGTTAACATCCCTCGTCCATTAACAAGTAAAAAGTCAAGAGCGGTCACGGCATATTATTTTCCGTCGATGTTGGTCCATTTTTTTAGGGCATTACGGCAAGTGACGAGGGCGGTCGCCGCAGTTGTTAAATTCGAGCCCTGTTGTTAAATAAAACCTCTGCCTTGTTTTTGATTCATTTTTAGGCCTGCTGCGCTACTGTATTTTAATGTTGGCTAGTATGTTGGTAAGCCAAGTGTTTTCTCAGGTAGTACTTGGTGGAAAAAAAGTCTGAGAACCACTGGTTTAGGGCATGAGAGATCGCCTCTTGATGTTTGGTGGTGGCGAGGAGATGACCTGTTTTTTTTTTTTTTTTGAATGGGGGGGCTTCCTCCACGCTACAGGGGGTTTCTGCTGATAGGAATCCTAATCCAGCTAATCCTTCCTCTGCACACACACCCACACACACGCCGACATAAAATGTGTACGTCCATATACACAGTATAGGCACACATGTAATCCCAAATTTGAATACAATGTGCTCTCGTTTGGTTAATTTTTTCGCATGAACTCAGTCAGTGGGTCATATACATATGTTATTATTATGACATGTAAAGGTAATGCAAATTTCCTGATGGAGGTGCTTTTTTAAATATTTCATACGACACGCTAGAGTCTTCTCACTACTGAATGTTTGTGTGTGACGCTTCTGTTGTCAAGCGTGCAAGATGTGCATGCAAGGGCGTGGGGCTGCAGAAGTTGGGGTGGGGGTAGGCAGGCTTTGACAGAGGGGCCGGGCTGATTGCCATCATGATCTGGCCAATCACAGGCCGGCCCTGAAAAGAGGAAAAAAAGGGGCGAGAGTGTAAAAAGAAGAAGGGGCAGGGGGGACTTGGGTTGGGGTTTTATAGCTGAAAGGAAGGAAAGAGGGAGGTGTGTGCGTGTGTGTAGGGGGGTTCAGTCCTTAGAAACCCACTTTCTCTCCCTCCATCTGAGAGGGGAGCAGGGGTTAATGTTATGCAACACGCTTGAATACCAACACTCACTGAAGGCTTCTCCTCCCTCTTCTAACGGTTAAAACAAGCTCATCATCTGTGGTCCATTTGACACCTTGTGGGCAAAAGTAATGGGCCACATTTGGTATAGGGATGCAATGGTAGTGAGTGAGGTCAGAGGTTACTCATGTTGGATCTGAGCGAGGTCCTGCCGGCTCATCATCTTTGGTTGTAGTTGGTTCCATGATAAATATGCCTTCAGACAAGGTGTTTGATGGGGTTCTCCCTTATCAAAGTCATTGAAACATGATTTGCTGGAACCGAAAACGGCCTTCCCATCATTAAGAGGGAACAGATGGGTCGAGTCTAACCCTGACTTGAGTTATGGTATAGTAGACACTAGATCATGTAGATTTACTATCCACTGAAAGTAACTCGACAAATAGCCAGTGTTGGCTAAATCAGGGGTGTCCAAACTACGGCCCGCGTGCCAAGTGCGGCCCACCAGCGTCATAAATTTGGCCTGTGAGACAACACCAGTCCAAGGAATTTGGCCAAGCGCGGTGTTTTCATATTATATACAAAAAGCCAGTAGTCTGATAATTGCTTTTTTTTCACCATCTGGTGGCCAATGAAAATGACTCAAGTCAGTGACCATTAATTGTACATTCATTTGAGTACAATCACAGCATTCACTTATTTTACCCGATCCAAACAACCTTCCCTAGTAATGGTGCAGAAAAAAAATTCAACCAGCACAAAAATTCAGCACACGTGGTCACCCATTACATGACCTGCTCATTGAACTTTGTGGATATTATTAAAAAATGTCCAATCAGCATGAAAAAAAATCAAAATTACACCCTTATAAATCCATTACAAGGAATGATGGGAAAATGCAAAACACTCTCTCCAAACGTATACATGTCTGGCGCTTTTTAGCTGCTTGAAATTTCTGATAGATTAAAAAACTTAAAGGAAGTCATCATGGAAGTAAACAAGAAACAAGGAAATTTTCACATACTCTTAATAACTAATCATAATAATTATTAATGATATATCCATTGTATTATGAGAGTAATATGATAATATGTACTCAAGGGTGTCAAAGTTAACGCAATAATAACATGTTAAATATAAATGTCAATAACGGCACTAATTTCTTTAACGGGCGATTAACGCGAACACTTCTTTTTTGACCCTCGAGCTGTGCCGTAGTGGGGGAACTTGGCTGCAGTTCACTAGCTACTGATGAGCCACAAGCGAGCAGACAAGGAAGGACAAAGGAAAGTCTACCTTATGGAAATATGAATGAATGAAATAAGTTTATTTCGGTCATATAATCAACCATCAACCACTAACCATTTTGTGTGACCAGTTTAAGAGTACAAATTATACATATATAACAATCATACACATTTACACACAAAAAGAAAAGAAAAGAAAAAGCATGACCGAAGAAGGAATAGGCTGAAGCCAAGGCTTATATTTGCCTATCCTATACCTTCACTGAAAATAAGATTACCTGGAACATCAACGTTAAAAAGAAAGAAAAAAAAATCAATGGGATGAAAGTAATCGTTGCTATATTTTATAATTTTCAATTATTTCACCTTTCAATGTTTTCTTAAACCTTAACAAAGAAGTACATGTCTTCAGCTCATCACTGAGCTTGTTCCACCATTTAACTCCTAAAACTGAAATACATCTGTATTTTATATTCGTTCTTGCTTTACCTATTTCAAAAATCAATATCCCCGTAAATTATAGTTTTCTCCTCTTAATTGAAATAACCTAAGAATACAAGCTGGAAGGCTGTTGTTCTTTACTCGAAACATAATTTCCATTGTTTTTAAAAACACAATATCTGAACATTTTAACACATTAGGTTCAAAGCCATGGCAAGTTGTTCTCCGGACAAGAAAGGCCTATTTTTTGCCGGGAGAAGAGACAACATCCAGGCAGCTAACACCTGCTGTGCGTGTTAAGAGGTGGGTGGTGCTTCATTTCCGTGTTCAGATTACGGTTAAGGTGCAGTGATAACATAACATTTAGATTGTTACTGTGACTGATTTAGTAAGTAATGACATAAAACCCCAACAGAAATGAAAGACGGTTGGCAGGATGTCGAAAGGAGAGTTTTTTTAATTGCAAACAGTTGACCCGAAATCTAAACATGTCAAGACACTTTCTCAAACCAATCACACTCTTTTCCAGCTTCAAAATAAAAGCGCTCCGCTAAACATCCGGTTTAAGTACGTTTAGGTTTTGTCCTTAATGTACGGCTTCATATTAGCCACCACACCTAACAAAATAAAGTAATATAATGTATTGGAGTGTCCAGAACAAAACAAAGTCTGACACTCTTTTTAGCTTTTATGGCAAATTTTATGCTAACATTGGGCCCAAGTCCAACATGTATTTCCTTCGTGCACACACGTCTACCTCCATGCTTCACTCCTAGACACACAACACTTGTTTATTCTCCGCCGACAGTGTGCTCAAAGATCATGGGAAAAATGACCACCATGACACACTAACATACACATTAACACCAGCCTTACGCACAGGGTTTTCTGGATGTACTTTAATATATTTGAGATATACCCTTGGACAGCGATCTTAACCTTTTAAGATGACACTGCGGCTTTTAATAAAGGTTCCCAGCAACGCAAAGCAAGCTTGCTCTTGGTCACGGACATAGTGCGACAGAATCTAAACACGAGTACAGTCGCCAATAACACCAACACAATAGATGCTAGATTTAAATAAATGATAAATGGGTTATACTTGTATAGCGCTTTTCTACCTTCAAGGTACTCAAAGCGCTTTGACAGTATTTCCACATTCATCCATTCACACACACATTCACACACTGATGGCGGGAGCTGCCATGCCAAACGTTTTTTATTACAGAAAAAGTGACTAAAAGGATTGGAAAAATCTATAAAAATAAAAACAATTCTCACCAAAGTACAATAAGCAGCAACAATTTAAAAATAGCAGCAACAATTTAAAAATAGAACTAAACGATATTATGTAAGAAATATATATATGTTAATACTATATTAAATAGTAACAGATTAAATGTATATTCACATCCCTTCTTAAAGATTATATGCATCATAGCATATCATGCGATGACGTCATATCGACCACGCCCTAATCACGCCCCTACTACCACAGGTATTTTGGAAATTTAGGGGAAACCCTGACATTAACAAAATATAAATGTCTTACATCACAATCATGCTTTGTCAGATATGTTTAGTAATCTTTATTCTGTGATATTTGCACCTAAAGTAATGCTAGTACAACAATTTAGGAGATGGGGGTTCTGGCTGGCTGAAATATGGTGTAAATTATTTTATTACATTTTCTGGTCAAGTCCTCAGTTACAGAATGATTATCAGGCTCTATATTACATTGTATTAATTAATAGAGAAGGTTAAAACATTGTCATACAGCAGGCCTGGGCAATTATTTTGACTCGGGGGCCACATTTAGAGAAAAAAATGTGTCTGGGGGCCGGTATATCTATTTTTGGGAACACTAATACAAAACCTTAAGCAATATGAAGCCACCCCCTCTGAAAATTATCCGCCTAGGGTACTCTTACTATTGATGAAAAATTATACTTGTCTGCAATTATAGCGATTCATTTTGAGTTAACTATGAACAAAATGCAATTAATCGCAATTAAATATTTTTGACAGCCCTAGTTGGGCTTTGGCCCCGGACACATTTTTTAAGCCCAATGCGGCCGCCCATTCAAAAAGTTTGGATACCCCTGGTCTAAATAGTAACTGGTAATAAAAGTGAGTAGCAAGACAAAGCGTGGTGGTGGTAGCGTCATGGTTTGGGGCTGCACGAGTGCTGCTTTCACTGGGGAGCTATGGTTCTCTGTTGTGAGATACTTCCTAGAATAATATATTTTTTGTGCAATGCAGCTACAACTAGTAAAACTCAACCCTTCGATCCGAATCCAAACAGTGGTCTCATTTTGTTAATGTCCGACTGCATGAAGAATCACCAGTGTTATTATTTCCAGTGTGTTTGTTTAGAAGCGATAAAGGGTGTAACATTTTGGAGGCTTCAAACCCAGGTTCTTTTATATAAGGTGCATGTGATTATGTCTTGGCTTATCGGTAAGCAGTGGGTAAAGAACATAAACAGGAAGAAGAGTGTGTAATAGTGGTTGAAACAGTACCAGTACACACAACATGGACCAAAATTGATCAATTATATGGAGTGTTTCCCATGGGCTTCCAGCTTTGGAGTACAATGCAGTGCACAAACACAACAAGCTCTTCCTCCGTTACAAGGATAGGATGGTTTATAAAAATAATTGTGCGCGTGTTGTTTAGATTGTGGGTGAAGGTTGCACTAAGACGTATCCACCTCAGATTCATAGTGATACCGATCCGTCCCCCTCATCTGTCCTACATACAATGGCGAACATCGCTGTTTAAACTTTAATCTTTCCAAATTTTCCAAAGTGGGCCTTGTCGTTGTCATGTGAACTAGCAAACCAGTGCTCTTTGAGAACTATGATGTTGCCACCGTACAAACGCCATCATCTTCTTCTTGTGTTAGTTTGGTGTGTCGTGGAAGACATCATACTTGATGTGCATGCACTTGTTCTCCTATTGCTTTCTTCTTCTAAGGTTTTGGTGTGTCCAATGGCTCTGTCTGTGTCTGTTTACAGTGCCACATGTTGGTGTGGCATATGTTACCAGGTTTCCAACACGTGTGTACGGAATTTTTTGCAAACTGCAAAAAAAAAAACTACAACAATAAGCGTCACAGCCTAAGTTTATCTTATGAGCAACTGACTTCCTTAAAATGGTGACAAGACATTTGTGTTCATCTGACGTCCTTCCTTGTAGGCTCTTCCAAAAAGTGTTTGAGGAAAGTTGCCCTTGTGTTACCAAAATTGTTAACCTCTCTTTGTTTACTGGTGTGTTTCCCAATGCTTTCAAACATGCCATAGTGGAGCCATTACTAAAAAGAGAAGGATTAGACCTGACCGATCTAAATAGTTTTAGGCCCATTTCTAAGCTCCCGTTCTTGTCTAAGATCCTTGAGAAGGTGGTCTGTGAACAGATGACATTTTTTCCTGGATCAAAATACCATCCATGAGTCATTTCAGTCCGGCTTCCGAAAACAACACTATACGGAAACGGCCTTATTAAAAGTGTTCAGCGACCTTATGCTGTCTGCTGATTCAAGTAGATGCTGGTTCTCTTGGATCTGTCAGTAGCCTTCAACACCATTGACCATCAGATCCTGCAGAGAGACAGAGAGATCATGGACTGTCAGGGTCAGTTTCACGGTGGTTCTCCTCATATTTATATGGGCGTAGCTTTGGTGTTACAGCTAACCAAATAAGGTCTGAGTCAGCAGACCTGTTGTGTGGAGTGCCTTAAGGTTCGGTTTTGGGTCCTGTCTTGTTTTTGCTGTATTTGATCCCTTTGGGAAAGATCATCCAAAGGTTTAGTGATGTTTCTTTCCACCTATTTGCTGATGATATCCAGCTTTATTATTCCTGAGAGCCGATTTTTTTTCATACCAAAACTGAAGAGGAAAGTTTGCCTAACATGTAAAATACAGTACAAACTGCGGTAAAGCCATATTTTCGGGGGTATTCGCAAATACGACATTATATGGATGCGTGCGCAGACACACACGAATAGAAACGCATTCACAAATACACACTTATGACGCTTTTTGCCACACAACAAAGCATTGATTGTGACCTAACAACAACCTTTACTACCAAAATAACACTTGAGTTTGCATTGATTAAAGCAAGCTGTAACAGACTGACATATAGGTAGGTTGCAATCACGTGACCTCGAGGCACATCCGGGCACTTCTGGGTTTCAGGTGATGGTCAAAGCCCCATTAGGCTACTGTTTATTTACCTGAATCCTTGCAGATTTAGGCTTATTTTTGAAGGTTTAAAGGCAAATATGAAAGCGATCATGACATTTTTTTTGAAATGGGATGGAGTGGATTTTTACACTCTTAAGAAAAATATATATTTTTAAGATTTAAACCATTTATCATTACCAAGTGGTTACTGCTACTTTACTTCACTTGACACTTACGGTATTTAGAAAAGAAAAGATTGGAGGCACATCATATCTTTACGTCTGAGGGGTACACAAATTAAGCATTAATCCGTGAAAGACAAAGTTGGATTTATTCGTGTATTGGTAAGTAACGTATTTGATTGATATAACAAGTGCGGTGCTGCTATGATCGTGACGCTAATGAGAAAAAGGATACGTTTGTTTGAAGTTGATTTCCGGCTACAAATATTAGTCTCATCTACAATTCATGTCGGCAGTTGTTTTTATGTTGTAAAGTTATCTTTGACAAATAACTGTCATTAGTGCAACACTGTAAGCAGCTGGCAAGGAACTATTTATTTAAATTAAGGAAAATCTCTAAACTTAGGAAAATGGTGTCACAGACTGATTTGACGCTTATCATTAATGCTTTTGTATCTTGGCGTTTAGACTACCGTATTTTTCGGATTAAAAGGCGCACTTAAAATCCTTTCACGGTCTCAAAAATTGCCAGTACACCTTACAACCCGATGTGCCTAATGTACGGATTAATTTTATCTGGTACATGGTATATTGATAAGTATAACCGGTAGATGGCAGTCACACATAAGAGATACACCCCGACTGCAAGATGACACTAGCAAGCAAGCCCAAAACTTTAATGTTTCATTGAGAATATAGAACATTACACACGGCGCTCAAAACTCTGTCAAAATGTTTTGGTATGACTTTGGTAAGCTACGAAGCCGCACCGCTTGATGGATTGTTGGGGCATCAGTGTGCTGTGCTTCAACATACAGGTATTATTACGGTGTAAGGACCCCAAAATGGCACCTATTAGGGGTTATATTATCTTGCGTTTTGCTTTGAGCTATTAATGCGAAACCAACTTTTCTTAACTATTTGTTCCTGCTGATGTGTATTTGTGATCTACATACCAGTATGTCCCAAAAATTTGCGTAAATCCGCCATTGCAGTCCACGCAAACGCAATAGTCAATAAGCTCCTTATTTTTCTCTATCCTCTTGTTGTGTGGCCTTCATCCTCTGCTGCTGCCTTCTCTAATATAAAGTAGCGTACAGTTCTAACTTATATCTGTCAGTGGACTCGCTACGGAAGGGCTAAAAACTAACGGTACAACATGGCTGATGGGGAGATGAAGCTGTCAAAGTGGAGTCACTGAAGAGACGGTCAGAAAGCGACTTGAAGATGGTCTGTTAAACATAAGCTAATGCAACATTTTGACCAAAGAACCACCCTTACATGATATGTAGACCACAAATAAGTGTTTTAAATATAGAAAAAAATATAACATTAACCCTTACATGCACCTTATAGTTGGGTGAGCCTTTTGTATGACCACAGACCTGAATAGACCCGCTAATCAACAGTGCGTCCTATGGTCCGAAAAATACGGTAATGTAATAGTTTGTTTTCATGTTTGAACAAGAAGGAGCTCTCTCGATTGCAATTAGTCCAAAACTCTGCAGCGAGAATTGTGACCTAGACTAATAGGAGGACCCACATATACTCTATTCTAAAAGAACTCCATTGGTTGTCAGTGTCCTACAGGATCAAGTCCAAAATTCTGGTTCTAGTCTTCAGAGCCTTGCATGGTCAGGCTCCTTCGTACATCAGTGATCTACTCCAACCGTACACCCCTGCTCAGGCTCTTGAGGTCTGTGGATAAGAATCTGATGAAGGTCACCCACACTCGTTTTCGGAATATAGGTAACCGATCCTTCCAGGCTGTAGCTGCCATGCTTTGCTTGTAGCCACCCTGTTTGCGCTCAGTTGACACCTTCAAAAGCAAGCTTAAGACTCATGTATTTGTTCAGGCTTTTAGTTAGCTCTCTTTGACTGCTCTGATTTTTATGTTGTCTTTTATATTGTGTTTTTATATCGTTTCATATTATGTTTTTGTTAATTTATTTTGGCTTTTTAAATTGTGTGTACTTTCTGATATTTTAACTCTGTTGTGAAGCACTTTGTGTCTTTTTGTCTGTGAAATGTGCTGTATAAATAAATGTTACTTAATTACTTATTTACATGCTGCTAGACCATGAATGATGACATGCAAACTGTGCATAGTTGGGTACAGGTTTGCGCCGCTTACTACTTGTATTTAACGTCAACATTATGCTGTTTTAATGTCCTACCAATTTGTTTAATAACATTTCCAGCAACTTTTAATATCAGGAATTTATATACTTTGGTAAACGATAATCCCTGGTATTCATATTCCTTGCAATGTGTATTTTCAGCTTTAAAGTTCCGTAAAATGTATTCAAATCAAGCCGATGATGTATGGGGATTGGGAAGTGGTACTATATTATAGGGATGTCCGATAATATCGGCCGATAAATGCTTTAAAATGTAATATCGGAAATGATCGGTATCGGTTTCAAAATTATCGGCATCGGTTTCAAAAATTAAAATTTATGACTTTTTAAAACGCCGCTGTGTACACGGACGTAGGAAGAAGTACAGAGCGCCAATTAACCTTGAAGGCACTGCCTTTGCGTGCCGGCCCAGTCACATAATATCTTCGGCTTTTGACACACTCACAAGGTAATGCAAGGCATACTTGATCAACAGCCATACAGGTCACACTGAGGGTGGACGTATAAACAACTTTAACACTGTTACAAATATGTGCCACACTGTGAACCCACACCAAACAAGAATGACAAACACATTTCTGGAGAACATCCGCACCGTAACACAACATTAACACTACAGAACAAATACCCAGAACCCATTGCAGCACTAACTCTTCCGGGACGCTACAATATACACCCCCCGCCCCCACCTCAACCCCGCCCACCTCAACCTCCTAATGCTCTCTCAGGGAGAGCATGTCCCAAATTCCAAGCTTGTGTTTTGAGGCATGTTAAAAAAAATAATGCACTTTGTGACTTAAATAATAAATATGGCAGTGCCATGTTGGCATTTTTTTCCATAACTTGAGTTGAAGTTGTTCTCTTATTTTGGAAAACCTTGTTACATTGTTTAATGCATCCGGCGGGGCATCACAACAAAATTAGGCATAATAATGTGTTAATTCCACAACTGTATATATCGGTATCGGTTGATATCGGTATCGGTATTTAAGAGTTGGACAATATCGGAATACCGGATATCGGCAAAAAAGCCATTATCGGACATCTCTACTATATTACATTGGTCATATAAGAAGAAGGCATAACACAAGGTGTCTATAATGCCGACACACTTGGGGTAACCAGTTTTTCTGAGAAGGAATATGTGAATATGTGTCACTGAGGAAACACAGCTGTGTGTACACTCGCACACACACAAACGTCCATCCACACACACTCACTCCCCACACATTTTCTTGGTCCAGCTGGGGTGTTAATTTCACCTCTAGGCTACGTGACTATTGACCCCAAAAACGCTGCAACCTTGTGAAGTGTGGAATTCTCTGGGCCCGAGGCCATAATGCCCCGTTTCCTGTCAAGCGAGTGCATTCTTTTGACTTGTCCCGTCCCTCGCTGCCCGCTCTTTGAGGTGACTGTCCTCAAGATGGCCTGACACCTTTTTTTCCCCTTGAACCTTTTCTACATACGCAGTTTGCTCTTTCATCTTGAACTGTGCTTTGCTTGGCAGCTTTAACTTTTGGAGTGTTGAGTGTATCAGACAGCCTGGCTCTCTAGTGCACCCAAATCAGTTCCATGCATGTTCCTTTCTAGTAAATGAGGGTAACTGTTAGTTACTTACTCGCCCCACTCAGACAAGGCCTGCTATTAATGATGAATATTATAAACACGCCTTCAGACATGATCAAATGTGTATGCTGCTTGGGTTGGGAATAAAAATAACTGAAGTGTGTTTTCCAAATGTCCGGAGACATGGCCTCCCCTCCCCCATCTGTTCTCTCGGACTGACTGGGTGGTCCGGGCCCGGCAGAACAGGCGTGCTTATGTTCAACTTTAATGCCATTACAGCAAGCTACAAATATTCAATCTGTGCCCGTTTGCAAACCGCATTGTTAAATTGGATTAAGCCGTAATAGAACAGTTGCCGCTGTGTGTTTGTCTTTAATGTGGATGTGTACAAATCCCAGCTTGAATTGCAGTACATGAAACAATTTGCAGATGTACTTTCATAATGTTTTTTTATTGAGTTTATTTATTACATATTTGTTTTTAATAAAAATTATTTTGACGGTATACCAATTTGCACTCGTAATGGGCGATAGACACCATACACATTTGATCTACAGTACAATAGAGATGATATTCAATCACCTTATCGTGATAATGCAGGTAGATGATGCGATCTAGTCGCGACCCGCATCCTTCAGAGTGACAAAATGCAACAAGCTGCAACACAATGTCAGTGTAATAAGTAAACCATGCTGAATAAATGGGTGAGCTGGTGAAAAAGACTGGCACAGCATCCATCATGTGGACTTACATAGGTTCCGATTTTAAGAGTCAGGCCAGCAGCAAAAACTAAACACTGTGAAACATCGATTCCAAAACTTTTAGATCGAGCCAAATAGGCCTCTTAGTGAAAACGCTTCATTCATTCATTCATTCATCCGTTTTTGTGTCCCGCCTGCAGGCACATAGCAGGGCACAGCATTTTTGGAAAGGCGGAGCCCTCCTCGTCACTTGCTGCGCAGTACAGCACACTATTAGTCACTTCTCAGCGCTTCAGCGTGTGTGCATTTTCTGAGTTTTCCAAGTTTTGTCCATTTTGCTAACTAAATACGAGTCCCAAAATTACAACAAACCAGCTTGTGAAGAATGAGGGGAATCGCTGTTGAGTTTAAAAAAAAAAAAGACTATTTGCCAGGAGTACATTAATGGCGCTCACAAGTATGGAAGAATCGATGAAGCACACTTCGTACCACAGAAAGTTTTATTTGTGACGAGACTGGACTTTTCTGGAAAAAGATGCCAACGCAGTTTTATTTCACAGTGGAGGACAAGAGCTACCTTTCGTTCAGCGGCGCCTCTTCCAAAGCACACACACACCCCCCTTCCTTCCTTTCTCTCCCTCCATCTGCCTGCTCCTTTCTCGTTAGCTCCTAGTTTACCGAAGTGGATGTTACTTTTTAAAAAACATTTTATTGTAGCAATATGGCTGTTGAAGTATGTTTGGTTCACTGGTAAAAATGACAGCAAAAGGCGTCGTCTCTTTGCTCTGCTCTCTTCTGCTGTGTTTGTGTCAACATCACTCTTTAAAATTATATTTTAGAAACTTTTTGTGAAATGGACCTGGTAAATACAGCAGTTTTTGTTGTTGTTTTTTTACATCACGTAATATGTCTCGACAGCTGCCCTATTAAGTCCTTACTTAAAATCTTAAGGCCCGAGCTGTTTGTTTACATGCTTTTTTTAATTTCTCTTTGCTATTTGGGCTTATTGGACCCTAATTAGAATAAAAACTAAGAATCATCTTTTGATATGATGTACTTAGTCCATAAGTACACAAACGTGTACTTCATGTTTAGTGACATGCTAATTCTTATTTTTACACTTTTTTTTTCCAAATTCCATTGTATGTTATACTCTTCTGACGCCACCAGATGGCAGTATAAGTGTCCACATAAGCGGCCATAAGACCCCAATTCAGTAGTGTACACAATTTTGTAAATAAGAGCTAAAAGGTGCTGTCCACGCATGTGGTCACTAAGCCTTTAGAGGTTTTTAATGATATAATCTTTACAAAAGCTTGACAAAAATACCAGTTTTAACACCAAGCAAATCACTCTCTTTAACTTTTTGTCCAAAGTCCAAAGCAAAGAACGGAACCAAAAGTGTAAACGCAGCACAAATGGCATCAGTATACAAGAGGTTGCTGTATCTCTAGGTAGAGGTGGGAATCTTTTCTTACGATTTGATCCAACACCGATTCTTGGAGTGGCGATTGGATTCAGAATCCATTCTTGATTCAACACGATTCTCGATTCAAACGGATACTGGCATTGTGTTATTTGGTTTAGTAATTATTAGTGTTGTACGGTATACCGGTATTAGTATAGTACCGCGATACTAATGAATCATATTCTCTACTATACCGCCTCTAAAAAGTACCGGTCCATAACCTCCCGCACCCCCGTAGTCGTCACGTCGTGTCATTGCTGGTTTACGAGAAGACGAGCATGTTCGGCAGCACACAATCACGGAGTACTTACAAGCAGACACAGTGTGTAGACAGAAAAGGGAGAACGGACTCATTTTGGCTTAAAAACTAACAATAAAGGTGAAGTTATAACACTGAAACGCCCTCAGGAAGAGGTGCTTTAAGACATGGCTAGCTAGCCAACGGCTAAAGTCCATCCGCAGTCTGCAGTGTTTTAGCGACTTCTAAATCACTAATCCTCGCCTCAATGGCAACAAATAAAGTATGTTTCTTACAAGTATCATCCCTGCAGGACGAGGAATAGCTAAACATGCTTCACTACACACCGTAGCTCACCGGCGTCAAAATGTAAACAAACGCCTTTGGTGGACCTACACCTGACTATATTACAGGAGCGTATGTAGTCGATACGACAATGATTACATAGATATTTTTTAGCATCTCAAAAACTTCTTTCATTTAAAAAAATATATATATTATGTTTATAAACTCAGGAAATATGTCCCTGGACACATGAAGACTTTGAATATGACCAATGTATGATCCTGTAACGACTTGGTATCGGATTGATACCCAAATTTGTGGTATCAGCCAAAACTACTGGAAAGCATCCAAACAGCAGAATAATAAATTATTATTACATTTTAACAGAAGTGTAGATAGAACATGTTAAAAGAAAAAGTAAGCAGATATTAACAGTAAATTAACAAGTACCGTAATTTCCGGACTATAAGCCGCACCTGACTATAAGCCGCACCAGCTAAATTTAGGGGAAAATACAGATTGCTCCATATATAAGCCGCACCCGACTATAAGCCGCAGGGTTTTGATGTGTAATTAGCGTAGTATATAGGGGTTCCTGCTACCACGGAGGGGATTGTCGGGACAGAGATGACTGTTTGGGAACGCAAAGCGTCCCATTTATTAACAATAAATCTTTCAATCATTCAATCAAACTTTCACATCTTTGACATGGCGAACAGCATTCGTGCAGAGTACAAATAATACAACGGTGCAAAGTAATACAAAGTGCTCGCCTGTACGTTATCAAAATAACCAGCCTACCGGTATATGAAAAGTCAGTCTTTAATCATTGTGTCATCGTCTTCCTCCTGCGTACTAAAACCACCGAAATCCTCTTCGTCGGTGTCGGAGAAGAACAGGCCGTAAATAAGCCGCACCCTTGTATAAGCCGCAGGGACCAGAACGAGGGGAAAAAGTAGCGGCTTATAGTCCGGAAATTACGGTAGATGAATAATTCCTTTTCTACCACTTGTCCTTAATAATTTTGACAAAATATTAGAATGGAAAATGACAATTTGTTACCGCATATTTAAGCAGACTAATTAGGAGCCTTTGTTTGCTTACTTACTTACTGTATCTAATAATAGAAAAGCGCTATATAAAATCTAATCCATTATTATTATTATTATTATTACTTACGACTAAAAGACAAGTTGTCTTGTATGTTCACTATTTTATTTAAGGACAAACTTGCAATAAGAAACACATGTTTAATGTACCGTAAGACTTTTTGTCAAAATAACGCCAATAATGCAATTTTTTGTGGTCCCCTTTATTTAGAAAAGTATCGAAAAGTACAGAGAAGTATCGAAATACATTTTGGTACGGGTACCAAAATATTGGTATCGGGACAAGACTAACCTTTTCAAAACATACAGGTTACAAAACCTCCTTTTGGTTGCTAACGTATGACGTATATGCATACAAATTGATATGCCCTGGGCTGATAATAAATTTTGCTCAACAATATATTGCCAAATTAGTCACTGATGTAATGATAATAGATAATAGTATTGCATGTATATCCTTTAAAATACAATAAAGGTGTATTTCTCATATATTTTAACGTTGTAATTGGAATGTCAACTTTCAAATCCATCCATCCATCCATTTTCTACCGCTTATTCCCTTCGGGGTTGCGGGGGGGCGCTGCAGCCTATCTCAGCTACAATCGGGCGAAAGGCGGGGTACCCCCTGGACAAGTCGCCACCTCATCGCAGGGCCAACACAGATAGACAGACAACATTCACACACTAGGGCCAATTTAGTGTTGCCAATCAACCTATCCCCAGGTGCATGTCTTTGGAGGTGGGAGGAAGCCGGAGTACCCGGAGGGAACCCACGCAGTCACGGGGGGAACATGCAAACTCCACACAGAAAGATACCGAGCGCAGGATCAAACCCAGGACCTTAGTATTGTGAGGCAGTCGCACTAACCCCTGTGTCACCGTGCAGCCCAACGTTAAAATCTTGAAATTAAATAAAACAAATAACAATAAAATATAATGTGTCAAAATGTTGCTCTTGAATACATTATTTCAAGTGCCTTCAAATTTACAAAAGCAAAACAATAGGTAAAATGGCTAAAAACGTACAAAATTGCACTTTACTATTGAACATGTCGGCAGAGGTAGAGTTGTACATTACTGGCAATCAAGTTAGGACATTTTTAAACAAAACTGCAGAGTAACAATATAAGCACTAAAGTATAAGCAGATGTATTAACAAGTTATATGGAAAAAAAACTTAAGTCTGGCAGCTTCCAAGTGAGGAAACACCAACATGACATGAAAACATGACAGATGTCTGTTAAACGTTTTCAGCACTTTTAGAAATTCTAGTTTTTCAACAGTATTGAATGGCAGCATGTCTTTGGCGATGTAGTCTTTTGAACCACACTTTCTATGAGCACACATTTTGCAGTGTTTTGTTTGCACTGACTTGGTTTGTTCACCAAACACCTCAGTGTGTGTAGACTGTCGTATTTGAAGTGGGCGTGCAGGTTTGTTATATTTGTGCAAATTTGGCAAGCTGACTCCTCGGTGTTGGTAGGCTCATCTTGTTCCAAAGGTTTAAACTGAAATATTCCCACATTGGTGTGGTGGCATTTGGTTTCGTGATCACTTTGTCCATTTTAGCTACTACATGCTAACTAGTTGCACTGTGTGATGCTAGCGGCCCCGAGTCAAAGACACTTACCGTATTTTTCGGACTATAAGTCGCTCCGGAGTATAAGTCGCACTGGCCGAAAATGCATAATAAAGAAGGAAAAAAACATATATAAGTCGCACTGGAGTATAAGTCGCATTTTTTGGGGAAATTTATTTGATAAAACCCAACACCAAGAATTGACATTTAGAAGGTAATTTAAAATAAATAAAGAATAGTGAACAACAGGCTGAATAAGTGTACGTTATATGAGGCATAAATAACCAACTGAGAACGTGCCTGGTATGTTAACGTAACATATTATGGTAAGAGTTATTCAAATATCTATAACATATAGAACATGCTATACGTTTACCAAGCAATCTGTCACTCCTAATCGCTAAATCCCATGAAATCTTATACGTCTAGTCTCTTACGTGAATGAGCTAAATAATATTATTTGATATTTTACGGTAATGTGTTAATAATTTCACACATAAGTCGCTCCTGAGTATAAGTCGCACCCCCGGCCAAACTATGAAAAAAAACTGCGACTTATAGTCCGAAAAATACGGTAATGATGACAAGAGAATTCACCCCCTTCTCTTTCATTCCGCTACGGCACAAACGCGCGCAGCTGCTGAAAGGGATGAAAAGCGTCAATGCTCTTGAAGCATACACATGGCGATTTATCAACGCTGGAAAACTTACCGACTTAATTTTCATTTATCATCGGTTAATTGACGTATCATATATCGACGCAGGCCTACAAATTCATTTAAAATAAGATTTTTGAAAACGAGCATTTAGAATTGAAATAAATAAGAATTGCAGATAGATGTGAATTGATTTTTATGAGTACTCATACTTATAGGTATTAGGGTTTTACAGTATACTGGTATTAGTATATTTCCGCGATACTAATGAATCATTTTCGGTACTATACCGCCTCTGAAAAGTACCGGCCACAGTCGGCAGTATTTTAGCTACTTCTAAATCACTAATCCTCGCCTCCATGGCGACAAATAAAATACATTTCTTACAAGCATCATCACTGCAGGACGAGGAATAGCTAAACATGTTTCACTACACACCGTAGCTCACTTGCGTCAAAATGTAAACAAACGCCATTGGTGGATCTACACCTGACATCCACTGTAATGATACCAAGTACATGAGCGTATCTAGTCGATACTACTATAATTACGTCCATATTTTTTGGCATCACATCTTCTTTCGTTTTTAAATAAAACATATCATTAATTAATTATTTTTATAGTTTCAATTTTAAATGAGAGCCAAGTTCACATACTGTTTGTTTAAAATAGAGAGTGCAATAAAATGTTTTAATTAACAGTAAATATTTGTGATTAATAATCGTGATTTCAATATTTAAGAAAATAATCATCCCCGAAAAGGACAGGCGGTAGAAAATGGATGGATGGATTATTATTGTGGCCATAATGTTGCAGCCCTAATTCAGGCATTTGTCCAAAGTGTCCAACAGTCAGCGAGTTGTCCCCAGTGGTACTCTAGTACTTCATTATAGGGTTGTACGGTATGCCGGTATTAGTATAGTACCGCGATACTAATGAATCATATTCGGTACTATAACGGCTGTGAAAAGTACCGGTCCGCCACCCCCTCCCCTATCTACACCTAACATCCACTGTAATGATACCAAGTACAGTAGCGTATCTAGTCGATACTACTATGATTACGTCCATATTTTTTGGCATCACATCACATCTTCTTTCGTTTAAAAAACATTTATATTATGTTTATAGCCTCAGGAAATATGTCTCTGGACACATGAGGACTTTGAATATGACCAATGTATGATCCTGTAACTACTTGGTATCGGATTGATACCCAAATTTATGGTATCATCCAGAACTAATGTAAAGTATCAAACAACAGAAGAATATGTGATTATTACATTTGAACAGAAGTGTAGATAGAACATGTTAAAAGAGAAAGTAAGCAGATATTAACAGTAAATGAACAAGTATATTAATAATTCATTTTCTACCACTTGTCCTTAATAATTTTGACAAAATAATAGAATGGAAAATGACACAATATGTTACTGCATATGTCAGCAGACTAAATTAAGAGCCTTTGTTTGCTGACTTACTAATAAAAGACAAGTTGTCTTGTATGTTCACTATTTTATTTAAGGACAAACTTGCAATAAGAAACATATGTTTGATGTACCGTAAGATTTTTTTTGTTAAAATAAAGCCAATAAAGCAATTTTTTGTGGTCCCCTTTATTTAGAAAAGTACCGAAAAGTATCAAAATAATTTTGGTACTGGTACTGGTACCAAAAAATTGGTATCGGGACAACACTAATAGCTATACAAAGACAGTGCATTTCCTATCACCCCTCACACACAAAAAAAAAATGGTGATGCTTTTGGTCGTCGTCGTGTCTGCATTGCAATATTTTTCGATTATATTTTCCATAATTCCTTACTCCTTATTGAATATAAAAAACTCTTGATAACAAAATTGAGGTAGTCCCACTATGTGGCATTTAGAGGTTCCCTAGAATTGAGGCTGCGGACATGTTTGCATGAATGCGGTTGCATGTGTATGGCCGTGTGTGTGTGTGTGTGTGTGTGTGTGTGTGTGTGTGTGTGTGTGTGTGTGTGTGTGTGTGTGTGTGTGTGTGTGTGTGTGTGTGTGTGTGTGTGTGTGTGTGTGTGTGTGTGTGTGTGTGTGTGTGTGTGTGTGTGTGTGTGTGTGTGTGTGTTCGCGAGAAAGGTTTTGCCAGGGTGGCTTGGCTGTGCTGGGGTGTAGGCGGCCAGCGGAAGGACCTGAAAGGCTTCTTTTGTAGCTCAGGCTAGTTGAGAGCTCGCAGCGCACGCACAGGGCTTAGTCCCACCATGATACTGGGAGCTCCAGCTTGGACCAGAGCCACGGTCTTTATCACACACAGTCCACGTAGTCCTGGCACAACTGTAACCGCCTGCAAATTTGAGTGGAAGCATTAAATCGCTTTTGTGGCGAAATGTGGATTTGTTGGAGGGATGTTGCGTGTCTCAGTCTGACAATATCACCTTGCAAGCAAAGTGCGTTTGTTGAAGATACAAGGCTGATAAGGTGAAAGCCAGGCGGACATGACTGTGGCTTTGCTCTGTACCAAGAACAAAGGATCATTTCCTTGCTTGCAGATGTTGCGGCACACGCTACAGGCTGCGTTAAGACGGGAGGTGTGCACGTGCACTTTATTAGACACACCTGCAGGGAAATATACAGCCTTTGCAATGAAATTGAAATGCTCAGTCTTGAATGGCACTGTCAGAGAGGTATTGTTTTCACAACATGTTTGTTATTGTGGTTGTTGTTTGTGCCATACGCAGAGCCGTTTTTGACAGTTTGATACTCTCATGGACTTAAATAAAGTGAAACACATCTGACAACAACGCCGTAATAATTAGAGATGTCCGATAATGGCTTTTTTGCCGATATTCCGATATTGTCCAACTCTTAATTACCGATTCCGATAGCAACCAATACCGATATATACAGTCGCAGAATTAACACATTATTATGCCTAATTTTGTTGTGATGCCCCGCTGGATGCATTAAACAATGTAACAAGATTTTCCAAAATAAATCAACTCAAGTTATGGAAAAAAATGCCAACATGGCACTGCCATATTTATTATTGAAGTCACAAAGTGCATTAATTTTTTTAACATGCCTCAAAACAGCAGCTTGGAATTTGGGATATGAGGAGGTTGAGGTGGGCGGGGTTTTGGGGTTGGGGGAGGGTGGGGGGGGGTTTAGGGGGTACCGGGGGTGTATATTGTAGCGTCCCAGAAGAGTTAGTGCTGCAAGGGGTTCTGGATATTTGTGCTGCTGTGCTTATGTTGTGTTACGGTGCGGATGTTCTCCCGAAATGTGTTTGTAATTCTTGTTTGGTGTGGGTTCACAGTGTGGCGCATATTTGTAACAGTGTTAAAGTTGTTTATACGGTCACCCTCATTGTGACCTGTATGGCTGTTGACCAAGTATGCATGGCATTCACTTGTGTGTGTTAAAAGTCGTAGATATTATGTGACTGGGCCGGCCCGCAACGGCAGTGCCTTTAAGGTTTATTGGTGCTCTGTACTTCTCCCTACTTCTCCCTCCGTGTACACAGCGGTGTTTTAAAAAGTCATAAATTATACTTTTTGAAACCGATACTGATTATTTCCGATATTACATTTTAAAACATTTATCGGCCGATAATATCGGCAGTCCGAAATTATCGGTCATCCCTAGTAATAATCATATTGTTCAATTGTACCACTTTTGTGCACTATTGTCTTTGCAAAGGCCACTTCCCTTCAACTTTTGTACAAGATCTCTCTCTTTCTCTCTTCCTATAAAATCATGAAAATAATAATATAACGTAACACAATACACAGTGCAATACGCAGTGTAGATCTCACAGAATAATACTGATCTCATATGTGCAATATTGTACTACGTTTGATTTTTTATTAGTTTTTATTACTACTTTATAGTATGTCACAACCTACTCAGTGGCCTAGTGGTTAGTGTCCGCCCTGAGATCGGTAGGTTGTGAGTTCAAACCCCGGCCGAGTCACACTAAAGACTATACAATGCGACTTATTACCTCCCTGATTGGCACTCAGCATCAAGGGTTGGAATTGGGGGTTAAGTCACCAAAAATGATTCCCGGGTGCGGCCCCCGCTGCTGCTCACTGCTCCCAAGGTGATGGGTCTAATGCAGAGGACAAATTTCACCACACAATTATTGGTACTTTAATGTAACTTAAGTTTATTCGTAATAGGCTGAGTGTAATTAGCCTTTTTCGCTGTTTTATTTATAGCATTGCCAACCTTTTCCAACTTTAAAACTTGTAATTCTGGTTTATTTTCCTTATAGTGTTTTTTATCAGCCTCTTATTATTAAGGCTTAGAAATGCAACACAATTTCGTTCTGCAGTGCATTTTTGATGTATATGTTTAAATGAGAAATAATACATCTGAATCTGAATCTTAAGAGTTGGTGCATGTATACCTAATAAATTGTCTAATGACTATATTTTCTGTGATTGTTTAGTTGGACAACCCTCCATGCCATGTACAGTACACACCATACAGTATCGTAATAAGTTGGATGATGCCCAATGGGCTACACTGTGCTTGTCTACCACCATGCATTTGATAGTGAATGTTGCAAATGATGGTTCGATGAAAGCGTGCAGCATCAGTAGTTACCCTAAATGTCTCGTAACCTCCAGTATATGTGAGAAATGTCAGTCATTCTAATTAAACTGTGTTTTAAGCCAAGACTGGTGCATCTTAAATAAATAAATGATAAATGGGTTATACTTGTATAGCGCTTTTCTACCTTCAAGGTACTCAAAGCGCTTTGACAGTATTTCCACATTCACCCATTCACACACTGATGGCGGGAGCTGCCATGCAAGGCGCTAACCAGCAGCCATCAGGAGCAAGGGTGAAGTGTCTTGCCCAAGGACACAACGGACGTGACGAGGATGGTAGAAGGTGGGGATTGAACCCCAGTAACCAGCAACCCTCCGATTGCTGGCACAGCCACTCTACCAACTTCGTCCACGCCGCTATAATGCCCACTCTTAGGACTTTCAGTTTTCATTTTGTAGTCAAATAAAAACACAACTAACCTTTTGAAACAACTACTGACTTTGAAGGCATACTCCCGCAGCGAAGAGACAATTTTCCTACTTTTCCTATAGTACTTGTTTTATAACTGATACTAAATCTTTTCTGTGCTCTCAACGTGTTGCAATAGATCCCACTTTGTGTACTATTAAGCTTTTTATTGAATGTATTTTTTGTTTTTATACACATATAAAAATATATATTTCATATACTTTTATCAAATAAAATAAAATATATATTTTTTAAAGCCTACAACTAAAACTTTTGTTGATTTTGTACGTTAGCGAAACGCATGATTTTGCGTGTTCTAAAGTTGACATTCTTCTCCCGGCAGTGGGCGGGCGTGTGAACCAGGAACTGAAGTACACGCGGCAGAAGATCGGCGAAGAGGCCATGTTCAACCCTCAGCTCATGATTCAGACGCCGCGGGACGAGGGAGCCAGCATTTTGACGGTGGAGGCACTGTTGCAGCACCTGGAGTCAGCCATACGAGCCAGCAGAGTTCATGTCTACCTTTATCACCGGTAAATGACCATTAGCATATACTTTATGCAACTATTTTTATCCTATAGTCTGGTGATAGACATCATTCACAAGTCTGTCCATGTAAAACTCGGCTCCATGTAACTCTTTTGCAAGATGTCAAGTTATAATATAAGAATTTCAGTACAAATAATAATTTTCCCTTTTTCCCAGGCAATGGAAATTAGAACACTTATGCTACAAATCAGGAGAACTAGTCACGGAAACCCATTTTATGGATCAGGTAAGACGGACAATTCTATATTTAGAAAACAATTACGACACATTATGAGGTGTATATATTTACTCTACTACTGAACCGCTGCATGCACATAAAAAGAAACATGTGTCAGAACATGCTCCCCTATGTACTTACCTGTGATATTATTTGTCTAACAAATACACTACTTGATGGTACTGTTATCAAACCCCAAGAATTGAAGTGACTTGAAATTTCTCACACAACTCAAAAAAAACACCCACTGTAACTTTAGTGTGTTGAGCCCCATCACCATTAAATTTGGTAGGGAACTGACAAGTAGATGTATGTAAAGATTTTAGAAATATCGGTGAGGACAGATGCATTATATTAGCATGTCTTTCAAAGCATTTTCAACATACCAGAGGCACCACGTGTGTCATTTACACCCATAGCGTTGGCACATGACTGACCACCTGCACAATCTAATGATATCATATACAAGAGCTAGAGATAATCGTGCATAGTTTACCTCTTGATGTGTGTCTAATTATTGTTGATGTAAGTTTAAGCCAATCCTGATGTGTTTGTGTGCATGTGTGTGTGAACAGATCATAGAAAAGCTTCACCCTTGTCTCATCATCACACCTCTAGACTGTTTCTGGGAAGGAGCCAAGCTTCATTCTGGAATGGTCTATCTTCCGTAAGTCAACATAAATATGTGCCGTCACGAGTCGCAAATCTGGTTAAAAAAATCAATCAATCATTTAATCAATATTTAATAATATAGCCCTTCATCACAAGTGCCCACACCTGGGCAAGAAAGAACAATGGGAACAATGACAAACCTTGGGAGTGGGTACGGTTCCTAATGTGAGAGTCCAATCCATAGGTAGGCCAGCAGGGGAATCCTCTTGCATGTAGTCAAGTTGGCAGGGCAGAGACTTCACCAACTGCTGTGTAAAGGAGTGGTCCTACCCAGTTTCCGACTCAGAACAGCTCGCGCCTCCTGTGTAAACTGATCCGTGGCAACGTGATAACCTCTCCACACAGGAGAGGGGGGCAAGGCAGAAAAGAGAAGCGACATGTCAACTGGTCTAAAAAGGGGTCTATTTAAAGGCTGGAGTATATAAATGAGATATACGATGGCACATAAAGGCTTCTACTGAGCTAGCATCTCTAATTGTTACCGGTAGGGCATTCCACAGTACTGGAACCCGAATAGAAAACGCTCTAGGGCCCGCAGAATTTTTTGAGGCTCTGGGAATCACTAATAAGCCGGAACGCAGATTTATGGCCAGGACATATAATACAATACAATCAGTTTATGAGGTAGTGATCTGACATTACTTTAGTGTATGTGACTACCAACACTTTAGAGGTAGTGACACCCCGGACAAGGACTACGTCTATCGTATTACCATTGCGATGCATGGGTTCATGTATTATTTGTGTAAGACCACAACTATTAATTATAGTCTGGAGCGCCACACGCGCAGGCTCTGGCGTGGTAAACATATGGATATTAAAATCGCTGATAATAAATATATTATCTGCGTGTGTCACTCGATCAGCAACAAACTCTGAGAATTGGCTGATAAAGTCCGAATAGGGCCCAGCTAGTTGTCTATCAATTGTTTTTGGTAGGCAGTAGAAGGGTACCTAATAGGTGGAGACTATCACCATTGTGCCAACGCAGTTCATGGGGAAAGCTAAGCCTCCAGCCACTTAGGGTGCACCGTTACAAACTGTACCATGGCAATCAGATTGTACAGTACTGTTTGATAGAAACTGGTTTGAAAACACTTTAGGAACAGAAGGTGCTAAAAGCAAAGACATTTCAGGACATGAACAAGATGAGTGGTATAGAGAATGGATAGATGATGGATGACTGTTGGACTACTTGTTATGGCAACTCTCAATCTGTTTACAAGACAACGAGACAGAGATCTCTGAATTCTGTTTTTCTTCCTTTATATGTGCTTCCCAGGCACGCTCAACCCAACCATCAGACTCCACATAGTGTGTTTGCATGTGTGTGTGTGTCCTGAATTTGTCCCCACTGAAGGCTCTATTGTAGTGGTGGCTGGCATGCGTATCGCTGGCCATCGTTTCTCTTCAGCCCTGGGCCTCACACCATTGTCTGGCCTTTTAGTTGCTAATGGGCTGTTGCTACAGTAATACTGCACAGACATTACCTCTGCAAATGCGTGTTTCATTCACATATGCATGCGTGCCGTTTTGAGTGGTGGACACCTATTTATGTAAGTATGCAAATTTTACTTCTGGACTTTTTGGTACCAGATAAAGGCTTTTACCTTGTTCTGGTTGGGAGGCTGGGAATAATAACCCAAGCCTGGTTAAGCACATACAATGTGTTGTGAATGACAGCGAGAGAGAGATTTAGACTGGAATGTGTGAGGCATGGAGAGCTTAAAGGGGACAAGGACCACTTGGAGCAGGAATCCAACCCCGGCAACTGGGAATTATTCTTTTCTGTCATCTTGGAAGGATTAAAAAAAAAACAGTCACCCTTTTTCTTGTACATTGCCACATCATTATTAGCCTCCCACCACAGTTCATCATACACATTTTAAGCATGTTTTAATGACATGGAGGTGATTAGCATCTTTATGCACAATGCACTTTTCTTCCCTGTTAAGCACCTGTTTTTGTGTATTCGGGATCCCCATAAGGGCCGAAAATATGAATTCAGAGAAGATATTCATAAAACAATATTTCTTATGTTCTTTGGTCTGGATCCAGGGATGCACAGCAAGGAAAGCGATGTGCAGGCAAGAAGTCTGTTTGATTAGGGAAAAAAACGAGGAAAGGCAAAAGAAATCTAATGCAGCGTAGACGACAAACACTTGCCAGGGTACAAAGCACAATGATCCAGCAAGGAGCAACAGGTGAAGCTAAGTAGGCTAGATTAACTAATGGAAAACGGGACACAAAGTGAAGGCGTAGAAAAAATAAGTAATCCAACAGGAAGTACAACCAAAATAGGAGCACCAGGACAGGAAATTAAATCAAAAGTCTAATGTATGATCATGACATTTTTGCCTTGTTCCGAAAAAAATTGTTTGAGATTTGCCCCGATTTGTGACATTTACCAATATGTGACTTGAAGAAAGATATCTCCATACATGATAGAGGTTTTCTAGGAGAACGCTGCGCTCGTCCGCCATTTTTATGTTCTGCAGCGGCAGTTGTAGTCAAATTGAAATAATATCCAGGGTGCGACCCAATGACCGACTATGCACTGTTATTGGTTGTATTAACCAGCACAGGTCACTACACAAACCTCCAGCCTCATATGAAAAAGTAAGAAGTGCATTGTTAACTTTTGTGTTTTGTGATAATGTACTTACTCGACGTCTCAAACGTGGGGCCCAGTGAGAGTAGAAAGCACAGAGCCTGCCTAAGAAACCCCCCTCGGTACGAGTGAAATTTACACAGTATACGGCTTTACCCAAAACTATATGTACCCACGGGTACAGTTCAGAATCAGAATCAGAAATACTTTATCAATCCCCGAGGGGAAATTACAATTTTCAGTACAATCCCATTCAAGCCTACAATTTATTGCAACTGGGGATACAATAAAACGGTAAGTCCAAAAACAGTAGATTGACAAATGTGATGATGCGTTAGCGGTGTAGCATTGTTAACTTAAACAGGCTCCTTATAAAGTTATATTCCTGGATGGACAAAGTGGTTTCAAACAGGGAAACAGACTTTATAATAACACGTCGCCTGTTTATGGACTGAAAGGAATTGGAAGAGAAAGTTAATATCAAGCTTTGAGATGCTTTTATCTTCTCGGTTCTGAAGTTTTTTCTCATGTCTTTCGCTGCGTGTCAGACTCTGACTCTTATATGCTTAAACCCCCACTGTTACCTATTCCAATAAATAGTAGCGTATAGTTGTAATTTATTGTATATTTGTTGGTACTAGGGTTGTACGGTATACCGGTACTAATAAAGTACCGCTGTACTAATGAATTAAAAAAGGTACTATAGTGCCTTAGAAGAATACGATATCAAAATCTCACGGTACGATAATATCACGGTCATAAGGCCACTGTACGATATTATTGTGTTATATACCCGAAGAAAAAGTTGCCATTGTGTAAAATTAAGTGGCAGGAATGTTTCAGATAAACATACATAGTGCAATTAAACACAAACATAATGCACATCATATTTATTACTACAAACATGTATTTTTAGGTGCAAATAATTTTTGAGGCACGTCCACTGTTTCAAGCTGAGACAACGTAAACATTCAGTGTAACGAATGTAAAACAATAATGTTCAGTTTATTGTTTTCAACTTTTATTTTATGAGAAGCAGTGTTCTATACATTGTACATTTTTATATCAGTTTGGAAAATGATGTTTCTCCGAAAAGTTAACAGTTTAACTTTTAATAATGTAAATACCTCACAAACTGATGTTTAGCTTTGCTGGCTTCTATTTTCTGGGTGACGTTTTATGAGGTGGCGACTTGTCCAGCCCTGCCTTCCACCTGAGTGCTGCTGGATAGGCTCCAGCCCCCCGCGAAATCGAGAGAGACAAGCGGTAGAAAATGGATGGATTTATCAAGGAGCTTTATTTAGTTTACCGGTGTTTCCCACGTTTTACAGTTTTTTGTTTGTTTTTTTGTGTGATTTTCCCCTGTGCACTACGCCGTGACCAGCTGGCTCGAAACGAAAGTAGCGAGCTTTGCTTTGCAGAATGCAGACTTTCTTACTTCCTTGTTGGTCTGTTTCTTAGCAACATAACTCAAACAGTTGTTGGTGGATTTTGACATTTTCAGAAAGTGTCCACAAAAAACAATTCCTCTTATCTACTACAAACACTTCACTTCCTGCTCACGGCGTTCCACACTCCCACCTTGCCGGCCCGCGCTGTGCAGATGATTCTGGGAGATGTAGTTTATTTCAGACCCGGACAGCGCCAGTAAAAAAATTACACTCACCTAGTTTTTATTTGATACCGTTACACGTCACAGCATTATTGTCATGGTTAACACACACACAAAGCACTTACAAGGGAAACAGGGTGGAGACAGAAGTGGGAGAATTGACATATTTTGGCTAACATCCCTCAACGGTGTTTTAGCTACTTCTAAGTCACTAATCCTCGCGTCCATGGTGACAAATGAACTACTTTTCTGACAATTACCATCCCTGCAGGACGAGGAATAGCTAAACATGCTTCACTACACACAATAGGAGGATACAATCAAATCCAATCCAATCCACTTTATTTATATAGCACATTTAAACAACATAAATGTTTCCAAAGTGCTGCACAAAAATATATTAAAAACAAGATTCAAATACTATCCTTAGCTCCACCAATGACTGAAGGAAAAACAAAATAAATAAATATAAAAACAATATAAAACAAATATGGTTAAAAACTATTTTAAAGGGTAAAGCCAATTAAAACAATAAATAGAAATTAAAATTTAAAAACACAGCGGACCACACAACTCACGTATATGGGGTAGTTTACCTCGGTTGTTAGAGTGGCCGTGCCAGCAACGTGAGGGTTCCAGGTTTGATCCCCGCTTCCGCCATCCTAGTCACTGCCGTTGTGTCCTTGGGCAAGACATTTTACCCACCTGCTCCCAGTGCCACCCACACTGGTTTAAATGTAACTTAGATATTGGGTTCCACTATGTAAAAGCGCTTTGAGTCACTAGAGAAAAGCGCTATATAAATATAATTCACTTCACTTCACGTAGTGTTAAAAGCCAGAGAATGAAAGTGGGTCTTAAGACGAGACTTAAAACACTCCACTGTGGGAGCAGTTCGAACATGGAGGGGCAGAGTGTTCCAGAGCTTAGGGCCGAACACAGAGAAGGCCCTGTCTCTCCTGGTTTTAAGTCTCGTCTTGGGCACCACGAGCTGGAGCTGGCTCTCGGACCTCAGAGTGCGCGCAGGAGTGTAAATTTGGATGAGGTCAGAGATATAATGATATAAGATATAACGATAGCTAACTGCTGACAGCTAGCTAGCGCTCCTGAATGTAAACAAAGGGGTGGAGCTATACAAATATTGACTGTAACAAGTACAGTAGCCGTACACAATGATTACATCGTTATTTTTTAGTTATCGGAAAATATTTTGTCATTTTTGTTATTGTTAATAAATTGTTAATTAAATGTAATTACTTGGTATTGGATCAAAACTTACGTAAAATTTCCAAACAACAGAAGAATAAGTGCTTATTACAATTTAACAGAAGTGTAGATAGAACATGTTAAAACAGAAAGTAATCCAATATTATCAGTAAATGAAAAAATAGATTAACAATTGATTCATTTTCTACCGGTTGTCCCTCATTATTTTTGACAAAATGTTTATTGTATCATAAAAATATCTGTTAAAAAAAAAAAACAATAATGATTTTTTTTGTGGACCCCCTTTATTTTGAAGAGTATCAAAATAAATGTTGGTACCAAAATATTGATATCAGGACAATACTAATATCTTTATCGCTAAAACTACAACATGGCTGACTGGGCAGAGACGCATTCGCAGCCAGCTGGAAGGATTCGCAACTCATTTTCAGAGACACTCAAAAAGCGTGGGAACGATTATCTAAAATTTGTACCAAAGCATCACCATTCTCCATCTTGTTACATTTTTTGGTTTGCTGGTTTACCATGAATTGATTTACGTGGACCCCAACTTAAACAAGTTGAAAAACGTACACTACCGTTCAAAAGTTTGGGGTCACATTGAAATGTCCTTATTTTTGAAGGAAAAGCACTGTACTTTTCAATGAAGATAACTTTAATCTAGTCTTAACTTTAAAGAAATACACTCTATACATTGCTAATGTGGTAAATGAGTATTCTAGCTGCAAATGTCTGGTTTTTGGTGCAATATCTACATAGGTGTATAGAGGCCCATTTCCAGCAACTATCACTCCAGTGTTCTAATGGTACAATGTGTTTGCTCATTGGCTCAGAAGGCTAATTGATGATTAGAAAACCCTTGTGCAATCATGTTCACACATCTGAAAACAGTTTAGCTCGTTACAGAAGCTACAAAACTGACCTTCCTTTGAGCAGATTGAGTTTCTGGAGCATCACATTTGTGGGGTCAATTAAACGCTCAAAATGGCCAGAAAAAGAGAACTTTCATCTGAAACTCGACAGTCTATTCTTGTTCTTAGAAATGAAGGCTATTCCACAAAATTGTTTGGGTGACCCCAAACTTTTGAACGGTAGTGTAATCGGGTGTTACTATTTAGTGGTCAATTGTACGGAATATGTACTGTACTGTGCAATCTACTAATAAAAGTTTCAATCAATCAATCAATGGTACCAGTAGTACTCGTGCGGCGTCAGACCATGACGCGACCACCACCATATCTTGGCACTTGCTTGTGCTGCCAGCTATTTAGACAATTGTGTTGACTCTGCCGTACAAGCTGTACATTGACTACTCTAAAGTGCATGCATAGTATTGTCCCTTAAGAAGATTCCCTGCAATTGAAGTTTGTGAGACACTGTTACCTGCCCACACACCATGTTGTGAATGGTACAGTCAAGCCTGGTAGCCACATGTCTCACAACAATATTTGTTAGTAGTATTTCTTGGTAGAATATACAAACTATGTAACAGTAAACCATCATACAAAAGTGTCTTTATACAAGTGGCGTTGTGCTTTTACCCTGACACAGTGGTAAAGACCCTCTGCAGTGGACCAACTTCGACCCCAAGGAGTTCCTTGACGACTTACGACGGGACCACTTCCCTGTAGACGGCTTTGAAGAGATGTTGGCAAAAGCCGACGTTGGACACGGCTACATGGATCGTCCCTGTCTGAAACCCTCCGACCCCGACTGCCCCCTCACTGCACCCAACAAGAACTCCACCAAGGTAAGTTTCTTTTTTAGGTTGTGGGTCAGACATCTTTTGTTGGAGCACAGCTGTTGACATTTTATTTTTCTCGGCTGTTTTTTTTTTTTATTGCGGCCAAGCCGTTAGATGTGGCGTGGGCCCTGAACGGCGGCTGCTATGGGCTATCCAGAAAGTACATGCACTGGCAGGAGGAACTGATTGTAGGCGGGACCACCAAGAACGGCAGCGGACCCCTGCTCAGGTAACATATCCAAACATCTATATAAACACACACACACATGCTCAGACACTGCTGGGAGCTGCACAGCGCTTATTCTGGAAGGAGTGTGTGTTTTCCATTCTTTTTTATTTTTAAAGCTCTCTGGTACTGATGTGTGTGCGTGCGTGCGTGCGTGTGCATGTATGTATGTATGTGTGTGTGTGTAGTGTGTGTGTATGCTGTAAATCTTGCAGTCATTAGCAGATTCCAGTTAAATCTTCAGGTTCCAGCTGTTCCCTCTCAGCTCTGGCTACTCTGCATGGACACTACCCACACACACACACAAACACACACATGTGCTTACCGTGATCTATGGCTTGGGCAGTTTATCCAAATATACAACCTACACAGACCTGAGCTTTCATTTTTTTTGGAGTACTTCAAGACCTGCCTTATGTATACAATGTCTTAAAGACACACCTTTTTTTATCGATTCATTAGGGGGGAAAAAACACCATATTGACACAAATATAAGACAGTGTTTTACCCTTACAAAAATTATTTAATTATTATTTTGTGGTCAATATTATGCATTTTTCCACCAACCAGGTAGTGAGTCAAAGACGTGTTTCCTGTCACTCACGCACACCAGTGACCTGGAGAGATGCAACCCTGACACAGTGACCCACCCAAAAAAGTGTCTCAAGAGTTTATAGAAAGTTATCGAACAACAGAAGTTAATCAATCAATCAATGTTAGTTTATATAGCCCTAAATCACAAGTGTCTCAAAGGGCTGCACAAGCCACAACAACATCCTCAGTTCAGATCCCACATAAGGGCAAGGAAAAACTCACAACCCACTGGGATGTCAATGTGAATGACTATGAGAAACCTTGGAGAGGACCGCAGATGTGGGTGACCCCCACCCTCTAGGGGAGACCGGATGCAATGGATGTCGAGTGGGTCTAGCATAGTATTGTGAAAGTCCAGTCCATAGTGGATCTAACATAATAGTGAGAGTCCAGTCCATAGTGGGGCCAGCAGGAGACCATCCCGAGCGGAGACGGGTCACCAGCGCAGAGATGTCCCCAACCGATGCACACCCCGGGTCCCGACTCTGGACAGCCAGCGCTTCATCCATGGCCACCGGACCTATGCCCCCCTTCCACAAGGGAGAGGGGGGCAGAGCGGAAAAGAAAAGAAACGGCAGATCAACTGGTCTAGAAAGGGGGTCTATTTAAAGGCTAGAGTATACAAATGAGTTTTAAGATGGGACTTAAATGCTGATCAATCAAGTAGAGTCCGCAAACAACTGCGGAATAGCTATGAAATATGATCTCCTTTTTTAGATATTTTAATACGGAGTAATTTTGTCTTTTTTGAAGTTTGATTTTTTCTTATAATGCAGCTGAGATAGGTTCCGGCACCCCCCGCGACGCCGGAAAGGGACAAGCGGTAGAAAATGGATGGATGGATGGATGGATATTTTCCCCAAAATTTGAATGAGACAGAATGTCAGAAATTCAGGATTGTCTTATATTCGGGTCAATACGGTGTATAGTATTCTCAAAGGGGACCTATATAGAGTTGGTCAAGATCTGGGGCGGCCTTCAAAGAAAAAAGTGAAAATGTGCCAATAGTCAGCGGGCCAAACGGCGATTTATACCATACAACAGCACCACGAGTGAGGAATTTAGCCTCATAGCGCCACGTGTAAATATAAGTTAGAGATTGTCAGGTTCAATAGATGGCAACTAGTTACCCTGTGAATAAATATCCAGTGGTACTGTTTTTCAATTTACAGTAATGCACTGTAAAAAAAATGTAATACCTTAAATACTGTAAATACCTTAAAATTTAGGGTGTAATCACACCAAATTGCTGTAAATCAAAAAACTGTACCGCTGTTTTGCCATTAAAATTGTGGTGACTGAGCTGACAGTTTTTTACCGTTAAATCAAAGGGCCTTTTTTTTTTTTTACAGTGCATTACTATAAAAAAACAGAACTCTGGTATTTTTAATGCAAAATTCTGTCGACTGAGTTGATTTTTTTTTTTTTTTTTACCGTAAAATCTAACTTTCCTACGTTTGTACAGTGCATTACTGTAAATGGGAAAAATAGTACCTCAGATGATTTACAGTAAATTTTTGGCGACTGAGCTGCAATCTTTTTACAGTAAAATCTACTGACTTTTTACAATGCAGCTTTGCGGACATGACATCAATAATTGTACAGCTTGAAAGGTGTCAGAATGAATACGTAATACATTTGGTATACACCCTTTGGCGGACCAAACAAAATGACACAACGGGCCAAATTTGGCTCGCGAGCCCCATGTTTATTGGGTATGCTTTGGTGTAAATTTTGCGCACCTTCTGCTCCACAGTCACATTTTAACCCGTTTTTTTTAATTTGTGTGCGAGATGTTAGATTTTGGAGGCGTTCCCACCCCACTCTCTCCAAAAGTATCACAATTCATCTTTTGAAAATGTACACTGTTTAAATATATATCTTGAAGTCATCGGCACTATTTTTTTTTAAGCCATAGTCAAAAATAATCTTCATAAACATTATATAGATTCAGCCGGTCACAACATTGGGTACACCTGCGCACTCGCCAATCGATTCACTCTGCATAAAAAAGGCTGCTTTTAGCATTGTTTATGTCAGTGCGTGTTTCACGTCTGTGTTATTATCGACATGCCAAAATTAGATGAAAATTATACTTTAACCTACCTTTTTTGTTCCCTCATTGCCTGACTTAATGTCCAAATAAAAAAAACATCCACCTTGCTGTGACATCACAACGCGCCAGACTGCAAAACCCCGCAAACAGAGGCATACAAAATTGCATGCAAAAACTGCATGCACGCTCACGCCAAAATGCATGATATGATGCTTTGGCATGGTTTAACACGAGTGTCATTGTAACATTGTAACATTTGTACGTCAGAGAAGACAAAAAGTATCATTGGTCCTCTTTAGGCAAGGCAAGGCAAGGCAACTTTATTTGTATAGCACTTTTCATACACAAGGCAGACTCAAAGTTAGGGTTGGGTATCGTTTGAATTCGAACAATTCCGATTCCGATTCTTTGTTTCGATTCCGATTCCTTAAGATTCTCGATTCCGATTCTTTTAAAAGGCAGGGTCAAAAAAAAGTTTAGGATATTTTAAATGAGCTAGCTAACCTACAGTCTTTCTGAATGAAATAGTCTGACATTCTCCATCAATTTTAATTCTATTAACTTTTTATGAACTTTACTATAAATTCCTCACAGGGCTGTTTTCAAATAGAATATAAATATCAAATCTATGAACTTGAATATAATTATTATAAATTATGAATACATTTTCCCAGGGGTACACTTTCCTCAAGAGAGCTTTATTTTTGAAAACCTCATGAAAACACATTTACACATAAGTGTATGATGCTGCAGGAAACCTCATGAAAACACATTTACACACAAAAGTGTATGATGCTGCAGGAAACCTCATGAAAACACCTTTACACATAAGTGTATGATGCTGCAGGAAACCTCATGAAAACACATTTACACACACAAGTGTATGATGCTGCAGGTACTTAAAAATGTTACCGTGCTCCCACTGATGGGCTAACCTGGTGCAGAAAAGCAAATAAACAATAAGAAACAACTTGCAAAACCCAGTCCAGATTAGCAGCAGGTACAGTATAAAATCAGAGACAGTTCTTGTTTAGGAAAATGACCATATCCGCCTTCTCAGGCAGGATGCGTGAGCGTTCTGGACCGATAGTGTCTCCTGCTGTGGAAAATACACGTTCGATGGGTGTGGAAGAAGCTTGAACGCATAAATAGGAGAACGCGAGATCTGACAGCAAAGGATAAGTCTTTTGTTGGTTCCACCGGACCACCACCATGCAGCAGGGTCGTCAGACATAAGTATCGGTGGAACGTCCTGGTACATCTGCAGCTCTCTCTCCACTCGTTTCTTGATGGACATGGAGCTCTGTTATTTCGCGGTTATTTCATTTTTTTTTGTAAAGTAAAGCCACACTTTCGACCGCCGACGCCCGCTATCCATGCTTGAGCTTGACTGACTCGCTCGGCTATGCTAACACTTCCGGCGGTGGGCGCTTCTTCGTTGGTGTTCAGCGGCTTCTTCTTCCGGGTCGGCGGGCATATTTTTTTCCGGTCGGCGGACTGGGTATCGAAAATAGGAATCGAAATTTAAACTTTTGAACGATTCCGGGAGAATCGGAAAGTTAGTCCCGGTTCCAATCGATACTCGATACTCGATACCCAACCCTACTCAAAGTGCTTCACAGCACATGTGGTACAACAAAGTGAAATGAAAGAAAATAAAAGCAAAATTAAAATGCAGACAATAAAAACTAAAAACAGTGCGGACGTTAAAAGTTAAAAGATTTAGCTGAAAGCTAAGGTGAACATAAAAGTTTTCAGTCTAGTTTTAAAAGTAGTCAGAGTTGGGGAAAGTCTGACATCTTCAGGAAGTTTATTCCATCTATTTGTTGCATAGTGACTGAATGATGCTCTCCCTTGATTTGAGTTTACTTTGGGAACCGCTAACAGATTGGTCTCAGAAGATCTTAGTGAGCTAGAGGGCTTATATAGTGGGAGCATATCAGTGATATACTTCGGCCCTAGACCATGTAGTGATTTATATGTGAGCAGGAGGATTTTGAAATCAATTCTCTGATGTACAGGGAGCCAATGTAAGGATTTAAGAATTGGTGTAATGTGCTCACATTTTTTGGTCTTTGTTAGAACTCTAGCAGCAGCGTTCTGAACAAGCTGTAGCTGCCTGACAGTTTTTTTTGGGAAGACCTGCAAGGAGACCATTACAATAGTCTAGCCTACTGGTAATAAAGGCATGTACAAGTTTTCTAAGCTTGAGCTGACATGAGCCCTCTAAGTCTTGTTACATTTTTGTTACATCTTTAGTATTATTGATGAAGTCTCCTGCTGGTACAATGTGGACTAATGTCTTAGGACACACCTTTTAAACAGTTTTTCCACACAATTCATACATTTTAAGCACCTAGCTTTGAGAGAACAATTTGAGAAAGTTCCTATTATTATGTCCCATTGCCAAAGTAAGGTCTATAAAGGCATGCTTGAATAAGTTAAGTGTGGATGAACTTCAAAACCCCGACAAAACACTTTCATGATGAAGTATAATGCACCAAAATCCTAAATACACTCCAAAATGTTGTCAAAAATGTTCCTGTTATGTCTCTTTTACAGATAGTTAAAGCCATGTTTTGCGCACAATACTAAATGTACCTGTCATCGCTCTTTGTTGTGTTGTTTATCCATAAATATGACCATCCCCTTATTTGGTCTCTTCTCCGTTCAGCGCCCAGGCCTTACAGACCATGTTCCAGCTGATGACGCCCAAGCAGATGTTTGAGCACTTTCGGGGCTACGAGGAGGTTTCCCACATCAACTGGAATGAGGAGAAGGCTGCAGCCATTCTGGAAGCGTGGCAGAGGAGATATTCAGAGGTATGAATGGAACATACATGGCGGGAAATCTCAAAAGGAATCCTAACTGGTTACAAGTGCATGCAAAGCAATGGATGCTGGATGGGTGTTGTGTGTGGTTGGTATAAAGGCGCAGTATAGTCTGGAATACATTAGGAGAGTTTTGGGTGTCTTTCTGTCTTTAACGTTCATACAATCGCTTTCCCAGCTGTGGCCCCATTGGTGGCTAGTGTGTGACATCATCTAGTTTCCCCCACCCCCTTCGAAACCCCTGTTTGACACACAGTGACCTTGGTGTATGCGTGTGTGTGTGCCATTCATCTTGGGGGCCCCCAGGGTGCCGCCATAGGAAAAGATCATTCATTCATTGGCTGTGTGTACTTATTTTTTTTTATCAATGGCTGCTGGTGTCGTGCTGTTCAAATGTATAGGCGGGAGGTAAAGATGTGCACACATGTTGCATGTGGCGCAAGTGTGTGTTTCAGAATTTGTCAGCCAGCCCACCTCACTCCCCACTGAGTTGTAATTGCAGGTCAATGTTGAAGACATCTGTCTGTCCGGAGATAGGAAGACGAGAACTTGGATCATGTTTTTACAATAACAACAAATTCTTGTAAATATCTGCTTGTAAAGTACCCTATTTACCGGTACTCAAATAATGGCCTATGGGTGTTTATTAATCCACTGCAAAGAGTACCGGGCATCTATTTTAGAGGACACAATTTATGTTTTGTACAATTGTTTGTGTTAAGGGTGGAACTATACACACTGCGGTCTCTTGATTGGTCAGTGGAGAATTGTCACATCCGTGTACCGATGGGAATTTAATGCTTCAAATTAGCAGCGTCCTGTTATTCATTAGCACTCTGGCAAAGTTGCAAGATTTAACCCATGACGTATTGTTTCAGGCCATTTTGCATGTTTTTGTTAGTCTGATGTGAGGTGTTTTTGTGATATGGCTCTTTGATTTTGCACTTGCTGTACGACCATAAGACCATGCTGTAGTGCTGCAGACCATGCTCATGTGAACTGAATGGGACTGTACAGCTCGGTGGCTATATGTACCGTATTTTTCGGAGTACAAGTCGCTCCGGGGTATAAGTCGCACCGGCCGAAAATGCATAATAAAGAAGGAAAAAAACATATATAAGTCGCACTGGAGTATAAGTCGCATTTTTGGGGGAAATGTATTTGATAAAACCCAACACCAAGAATAGACATTTGAAAGGCAATTTCAAATAAATAAAGAATAGTGAACAACAGGCTGAATAAGTGTACGTTATATGACGCATAAATAACCAACTGAGAACGTGCCTGGTATGTTAACGTAACATATTAGGGTAAGAGTCATTCAAATAACTATAACATGTAGAACATGCTATACGTTTACCAAACAATCTGTCACTCCTAATCGCTAAATCCCATGAAATCTTATACGTCTTGTCTCTTACGTGAATGAGCTAAATAATATTATTTGATATTTTACGGTAATGTGTTAATAATTTCACACATAAGTCGCTCCTCAGTATAAGTCACACCCCCGGCCAAACTATGAAAAAAAATGAGACTTATAGTCCGAAAAATACGGTAAAGGTAATTATACCAAACTAGAAACACAACTTGTGCTGGAGTGCACTAACTTGCCTGCAACCAGCAGAGGAGCTGTTGATTCAACAAAAAAAATTTAACGTACCAGTGATTGTCACACACACACGAGGTGTGGTAAAATTAACCTCTGCATTTGACCCAGCCCCTTGTTCACCCCCTGGGAGGTGAGGGGAGCAGTCAGCAGCAGCGGTGGCCGCGCCCGGGAATCATTTTGGTGATTCAACCCCCAATTCCAACCCTTGATACTGAGTGCCAAGCCACTGGCATGGAAACAGGAGTTCAGAAAAAAATCACAATTAATTCTGCCCATTTTCATTTTTCCATATGACTTTACCTAATACATTCTCTTTAGTAACTAACTTTTTTTTTTTTTAGGTTGTGTTGAATAGCGTGGCAGCCAACTCATCCCAGAAGGTCTTGTCTTTCACTACCACCACTCTAGAGGACATTCTCAAGTCTTTCTCGGACATCAGCGTCATTCGTGTGGCCAGCGGTTACTTACTGATGGTGAGAGTCAATATTACTGCGTTACCGTAGAATGAGAGTTAGCTGTTTTATCTTGTCTGTCCCCAGCTGGCCTATGCGTGTCTGACCATGCTGCGGTGGGACTGTGCCAAATCTCAGGGGGCTGTAGGGTTGGCGGGCGTCCTGCTGGTGACGCTGTCAGTGGCGGCAGGTTTGGGACTCTGCTCTCTCTTGGGCATTTCCTTCAATGCGGCCACCACACAGGTAAGGCACATTTAGTTTGGATTGGATTGGATCTCTTGAGATCAAATGTTTGTTTGATCTGCAGGTGCTGCCATTTTTGGCTCTGGGTGTCGGTGTGGATGACGTCTTTCTCCTTGCGCATGCCTTCAGTGAGACGGGGCAGAACAAGAGGATCCCATTCGAGGTGGGTCCAAAATCCAAACTGCAGCTTCATTCACTTCGAGATACATGTAAAATAGTCGAAACAGCAGATTAATTTGCCTGTGCCTTTTACACAGAAGCCAACTAAGTTGTTTGCCAAAGTTGGGTTTGTATTTTTATTACTGTGAGAATAAAAAGTAGTCTGAAAAATATTAATAAATTCTATCGAATGACAGCAAGCAATCGATGCCAGCATGCTGATTGAGCACTTGTCAATTTTGTCAGGCATTAATTTATTCGTTTCGCCTTGGCTGTCATGCAGCCAGCTTGAGTTCTGTCAATCAGACTCCGAATGTGACTTTTCCACAGTGATAAAAATGAATAATTGCGGAAGTTTGGAGATTGTTTTTGTCTGACTGGGAAGCTACACGTGGTTATCACGTCATTGAGGTACATGCTAACTTAGTAGTATTGCTGCTAATTTTTATATAATAATGTAATAATATATGATAATTGTAATATGTTTTAAGTTTTGAAAGCCTAAATAGTGCACCTTATTTCAAGGAATCTTACCAAGACAATTTTTTGACTTGTTCCTTTGCAGTATTGTTTGCTCATTACAAGCACAAATAACAAATGAAAATGTATCTCGTTTTAAGAGGGCCATTTTTCCCAGTGTAGTGCTACTACACTTTATGATTTTGACACTACACTTTATGATAGTGAGACTGCATTTTATGGCTACGTTCACAATGCAGGTCGAATGTCCAATTTGGATTTTTGGTCAAATCTGAACTTTTTAGTGGCCATTAACTTTACAAAAAAAATTGATTTCTAATGTGAATGCAATCTGACCCACATGCAGACATGATGTCATGACATCGTGCAAATGGCTTCAGCTCTAGCCGTTCTCAGTACTGGCGCATTTCAAGGCAAAATTCCACATTTTGTGAACCAAATTATTGCACGTAGAAGATTAAGAAGAAAGAGAACACGTATTTTGGCTCTGGCAGTTTTACGGGATATTTTGCTTCGACTTCTGCTTGAAGAGCGTGTCTGTGGGCGGCCAGTCGGAGACAGGAGTTGTGGAACTTTTACGTGAGTTCCTAATACACATTATTTTCACCTGTTTTCTGCTCCGTTGTCAACTATTTCTTTTTATTACCGTCTATTTTGGCGGATAATTATGACGCTTATCGCTTTTTGATGACTTTCTGGTCGGATGAATGCAACCGGAGCACGGGAGCGTTCACATTGAGGATGCGTATATGTCCATTTTATTTCTACATACGATATAGGTCGGGGTCGGATATGAAAAATTCACTGTTCACACTGACATGACCAAATCCGATACAGGTTGCATATGGGCAAAAAAATCGGAATTGACCTGCAATGTGGACAAGGCCAAATGATAATGACACTACATGGTCCTTCAACAGAGAGCTGCTGATACAGTAGATCATCAAAGGGTGACATAATATTTGTACGTGTTCAATACGTGTTCAATTTTGACAGTATGATTCTATTTAATGACACATTTACACGAAATAGCATTAAGAAAATGACAACACTGTTTGAGTGGAGATCTGCTTCATAAGCACAATTGAGATGTAAACCATAAATATGGACAAATATCTAATTTCACCTTTGTTTTTGTCAAAGTAGTTCTCATAGTGATGAACGTTGGAGACCTGCTCTATCATTAAGCTGCAAACTAAATGTGTGCTTTTTTTAAGTAGCGCAGAACAGACTTCCGTCAAAGAAAGATGTTTATTTGTATTATGTTAGGTTAAGCATAAAGGATTTCTGTTTAAAAAAAAATATATTTGGTCGACCAGCCCTGCACATGTACTTTTTCAGAGAGTTGGCAAACCCATTAACCCTAAAGGCTTACTGAAATGCGATTTTCTTATTTGAACGGGGATAGCAGGTCCATTCTATGTGTCATACTTGATCATTTCGCGATATTGCCATATTTTTGCTGAAAGGATTTAGTAGAGAACATCGACGATAAAGTTCGCAACTTTTGGTCGCTGATAAAAAAGCCTTGCCTGTACCGGAAGTAGCAGACGATATGCGCGTGACGTCACAGGTTGTGGAGCTCATCACATCTGCACATTGTTTACAATCATGGCCACCAGCAGCGAGAGCGATTCGGACCGAGAAAGCGACGATTTCCCCATTAATTTGAGCGAGGATGAAAGATTCGTGGATGAGGAAAGTGAGAGTGAAGGACTAGAGGGCAGTGGAAGCGATTCAGATAGGGAAGATGCTGTGAGAGGCGGGTGGGACCTGATATTCAGCTGGGAATGACTAAAACAGTAAATAAACACAAGAATTAGCCACAACACAACCAGGCTTATATTTAATATGCCACAAATGAATCCCGCATAACAAACACCTCCCCCCTCCCGTCCATATAACCCGCCAATACAACTCAAACACCTGCACAACACACTCAATCCCACAGCCCAAAGTACCGTTTACCTCCGCAAAGTTCATATAACACAAATATTTCCCCAAAGTTACGTACGTGACATGCACATAGCGGCACGCACGTACGGGCAAGCGATCAAATGTTTGGAAGCCGCAACTGCGTACGTACTCACGGTACCGCGTCTGCGTATCCAACTCAAAGTCCTCCTGGTAAGAGTCTCTGTTGTCCCAGTTCTCCACAGGCCAATGGTAAAGCTTGACTGTCATCTTTCGGGAATGTAAACAATGAAACACCGGCTACGTGTTTGTGTTGCTGCAGGCTGCCGCTAATACACCGCTTCCCACCTACAGCTTTCTTTTTTGCTGTCTCCATTGTTCATTGAAAAAATTGCAAAAGATTCACCAACACAGATGTCCAGAATACTGTGGAATTTTGCGATGAAAACAGACGACTTAATAGCTGGCCACAATGGTGTCCCAAAATGTCCTCTACAATCCGTGACGTCACGCGCAAACGTCATCATACCGAGACGTTTTCAGCAGGATATTTCGCGGGAAATTTAAAATTGCACTTTACTAATCTAACCCGGCCGTATTGGCATGTGTTGCAATGTTAAGATTTCATCATTGATATATAAACTATCAGACTGCGTGGTCGGTAGTAGTGGGTTTCAGTAGGCCTTTAAGAGAACTTGTACTAGCTTACATTTTATTTGAACAAAAATAATCCATCAGCTTTTATGAAAAAGATTTAGAAATCACAATACAAGCAACTTAATAAGAAAACTATTTAGTCTTTCTGACTTTTATTGTCGCTATAGTAGCTTGTTTGTATGTCAACCTGCTATACCATATCAATAATATTGGTCTTTATTTGATGGTTTAAAAAAAATACACATAACTAATGTTATTTTCCTATTTTCCAAGGAAGTACAAATGGGCTGTTGCTACCGTGCTAGTATTAGTATAGCCATGCTAATGCTTCTTGGGAAGTCATGGGGCTTATTATTTTATTTTATTTATTTTTTTCATGGGGCGATTTAACCACGGCCATTACAGTATTGTACAATCTATATGTCATTGTTGGTTTGAACAAAAATAAAAGTGCAATAAAATGTAGGATATTCGGTAGCCAGGATGTTCCAGCAACTTGAGGGTTGCAGGTTCGATTCCCGCTTCCGCCATCCTAGTCACTGCCGTTGTGTCCTTGGGCAAGACACTTTACCCACCTGCTCCCAGTGCCACCAGATATTGGGTTTCACAATGTAAAGCGCTTTGAGTCACTTGAGAAAAAGCGCTATATAAATGTAATTCACTTCACTTCACTTCACTTCTGCACCATCACATGACTTGTTGCATAATTCTGCACCTTGTTATTCATTCTACAACAAAGCACATGGCTACATGTGTGTATATTTCTGTCTACACAAGGTGAAAGCAGGCATGCATTTTGCATTTTTGTTGTCTCTTGCGCTTCCCCTCAACTCTCAGCTTCCTTAGTAGAAATGAAAACTAAACAGAGCTGAACCTGATCTGTCTTTAACTCACGCACACGCACACACACACACACACACACACACACACACACACACACACACACACACACACACATGCACAAACATGCCTGAATGAGGATGCAGCCTGTGTGGTCCCGCACGTCCTCACAATCTTCACAGAGTTGCCGCCAAAAAACACCCTGCAGGCTCCTGTGCATGCTTATCTGAGTTTGTGTGCCTTTTCTGTACTGTGGAAACAAAAAACATGCTTATAAAGTTGCTTAATCATAACTTGAACAGTTGATGTGTTCTGAGAGACAGCAGGCGTTTGTATCATTCATCTAATAGCACTTCAAGCCGCTGCAATCACTGTCAGTCAGCATCAGTGTGCTGTTAATGCTACCTAATCTCAAGTAGTACACATTTGCCTTTTGGCTACGGTCGCATCCAAAAGGCTGACTGTACTTGTCATTTTCTTTTGTTCTTCTCCCTCCTTATCTGCTTCTCCTTGTCCCGTCTCGCTCAGGACCGCACGGGCGAGTGTCTGAAGAGGACCGGGGCCAGCGTGGCGCTCACGTCCATCAGCAATGTCACCGCGTTCTTCATGGCGGCCCTCATTCCCATCCCTGCTTTGCGAGCCTTTTCTCTGCAGGTACATTTTTTAAATGTGAAATAATAGCATTTAAACCTCAGTACACTCCAGTTTTTATCATTACCGTTTCATGGCGGGTCCAATATCTGTCCAGATTGTGGTCCATGTAACTGAATCCCTCTCCACGTGTGTGAGTGCATGTAGAATGTGCGTGGGAGGTTTAAAAAGCAATGAAATTTAAGGCTCTACCTAAAGATGGGGGTCCATCACCCAGTCGGGGGGCTCTGATATCTCATGCATCTGTCACAAATTATAGATGTTTTCAGAATTATGAAAAGTGGGACAAAACAAGTTCTCTGGCACTTTACTATGTACTCTATATAGTATTTCAATGTTATTTATGTTATCTCACAAACATGATCAGTCACATTTCAGCAAGCATTTTCCTAAGAAACAATACAATAGAAAGTAAACTTGGATATACTTAAAGTAGTCAGTGTGCAGCTTGTATAGCAGGATACATTTACTATCCACTGAACAGTTTTGACAATCATAGCTGTGTTTTTAGTGGACACTAAATATGTACTGCTATAGAAGGTGTGCACTGACTAATCTTAAGTACCGTATTTTTCGGAGTATAAGTCGCTCCGGAGTATAAGTCGCACCGGCCGAAAATGCATAATAAAGAAGGAAAAAAACATATATAAGTTGCATTTTTTGGGGACATTTATTTGATAAAACCCAACACCAAGAATAGACATTTGAAAGGCAATTTAAAATAAATAAAGAATAGTGAACAACAGGCTGAATAAGTGTACATTATATGATGCATAAATAACCAACTGAGAACGTGCCTGGTATGTTAACGTAACATATTATGGTAAGAGTCATTCGAATAACTATAACATATAAAACATGCTATACGTTTACCAAACAATCTGTCACTCCTAATCGCTAAATCCCATGAAATCTTATACGTCTAGTCTCTTACGTAAATTAGGTAAATAATATTATTTGATATTTTACGGTAATGTGTTAATAATTTCACACATAAGTCGCTCCTGAGTATAAGTCGCACCCCCGGCCAAACTATGAAAAAAACTGCGGCTTATAGTCCAAAAAATACGGTAGTTGTACAAGCACAAACAGTACATACAGTATAGAACACAAACAGCATGCATTCCTTTATTCACTGTGTCTATATTTGGACTCCTTTGTTTATTCATTTTTTTATTTTTAGACTATCCTATGCTTGTGAAAACAGTTTTGACAAGGCACTCCTCTGTCCTGGATGAGTTTGGTGTGTAAGAACTTGACCTGACATTTGCTATGCTGGATAAAAAAATGCACCACAGATATGACTCCAAAACCTTGTAGAAAGTCTTCTCATAGGCTGTTATAGCAGCTCCACCTTCTGTGTGGCCTCATGCCCCAATACTTACATATTTTGTATCACTTAAGTAGCACTTCCTGTTCATGTGCAGTCGTCTCCTCCTCTTTAGCTTCCCCCCTAGTTGCTGAAAACAGGCAGGGAACTCTGTTCAGATAGCAACACAAAAACACACACAGGAACACACACATTAATGCGTGGAAGACAGATGTGATGGTAAATCTTCCCGCTTGGAGGTCAGTGAGCGGTCAGAAGATGTGTGTGTGTGTGTGTGTGTGTGTGTGTGTGTGTGTGTGTGTGTGTGTGTGTGTGTGTGTGTGTGTGTGTGTGTGTGTGTGTGTGTGTGTGTGTGTGTGTGTGTGTGTGTGTGTGTGTGTGTGTGTGTGTGTGTGTGTGTGTGTGTGTGTGTGTGTTGGGAGTAGTAGGGGATCAGTCTGGACGTTAGTGGGCCAATTGAGAATGAATTGTTTTTGCACGCCGTCTCTTGTTGTCTCTCACATTATTCCTCGCTGACTACATAGCAATCTGAGGAATGAGGGGGGGGCACAGATGTGTGTGTAAGTGAGTCAGGAAGTGTGTGTGTTGAGGGCCAGTTTTAAAACTGTAGCCAAGCTAACAGATATATGTGTGTCTATGCGCATATTTTTACTGTGTGTTGTCTGCTCATCACCTCAGGCACCAAGGAGCACTTTCTCTGTCTACTTTGGTGGTCTTCCTCACTCACGCACACACAATCACACACACACACACAACTACATGGTGTGCATTCTGTGTCTATATACTGTATTTGTGTTGTGCATGTCTGTGTGTAGCGGTCTGGCAACTATGCAAGTCCCAGATTATGCACCGGGCAGGGCCCCAATTTAATCCCACCCCCTCCACCCCGTTCCTCCTCTCCCATCATTCTCTGCTCCAGTACACTACCTTCAAAAGCTTGCACCACAACACTGCACCTACTTGTACTACACACCTACTTCTGCTTTTCAGCCTTCCACCTTAAAAGAACGTTGTTATTCTTGTTTTAGACTGTAAAATATATCAATCTTCTGTTTCAATTGTGTTTGAGTCTCAATTCAATTTGGGCTTTAGATCTTTACCCTGCTCAGTGGCCTTGTGGTTAGAGTGTCCGCCCTGAGATCGGTAGGCCGTGACTTCAAACCCTGGCCGAGTCATACCAAAGACTATAAAAATGGGACCCATTACCTTCCTGCTTGGCACTCAGCATCAAGGTTTGGGATTGGGGGTTAAATCACCAAAATGATTCCCTAGCGCGGACACAGCTGCTGCTCACTGCTCCCAGTGGGTGGAACAAGGGGATGGGTCAAATGCAGAGGGTAATTTCACCACACTTAGTGTGTGTGTGACTATCAGTGGTACTTTAACTTAACTTTAACTTAAGACCACACTCACAGGGCACAAGAAAAGGGCCACCTGCACTGTCCTGTCATATTGAGCAGTGTTTCTTAACCGTAGGGCAAAATATCTGTTTCTCAGCTGGGGTCCGTATGGACCGCCCCCAGCGGTACTCAGTTGTAATACACTTTTTCACCACTTGTGGCAGTAATGACAATGGCAAACAAATGAAAGAAGTCTGAAGCTAAAGTCATAGAGAAGTTTCTTAAGTGCAAAAATTACGACTAAAGCGGTGATTTAATTCAAATGAATTTTTTAGCACTGCATTACTGTATGTAAATGTATTATCATAAGTTTGATTTGTGTTTATTTTTGCAATCAGCCTGACCTAAGCCTTGATAATAATCTTTGTGATTAACACATGCCTTCATATCATTTGACCAGGTATATACTGTTAAACTGTAAGTAGGTTAGATATAATTATTGAATATGACTAAAATCAAGAGTAAGATTACTAATTTAGTGTTAGTATTTGAATGGGGCCCTTTTGTAGTGGAAAAGTTGGTCCCTGAGGTCCAAAAGGTTAAGAACCCCTGATTTTGATGTTTTTTGTCCGACTCAAGGTTTTTTGCAGTAATAACAGTAGAGCTCTCCTGCCACATAGAGGATCTTTGACTAGCGTAAACTGATCAATTTATGACAATGAAGGATACAGATGTGTTGGGCATAGCCAACAAGAAATGTATAGTCGTCCCTCGTTTATCGCTGTTAATTGGTTCCAGACATAACCTCGGTGAATTAATTTCCACGAAGTAGAAATCATTCATTGTAAATTAAATAATTTCTTAGCTAGAGAGCAAACAGTTAAACGTATTAAAATGTAATGAATTGATAGAGTATAATATCTTAAAAATCATGTACAAAGCGTGGGCGGTGTGGCTCGGTTGGTAGAGCGGCCGTGCCAGCAACTTGAGTATTCCAGGTTCGATTCCCGCTTCCGCCATTCTAGTCACTGCCGTTGTGTGCTTGAGCAAGACATTTTACCCACCTGCTACTAGTGATAGATAATGGTTTTCACTATGTAAAATGCTTTAAGTGTCTAGAGAAAAAAGCGCTATATAAATATAATTCCCCTCACATAAAATAAAATGTAGATTAGTAAAAAAAGGACAGTAATTATAATTTAAAAGGAACTGAGATCTTTAATACATTGAGATTCAGAACAGTGGAAATAAGCATTTCAATCAGTGTTAGTTTATAGAACAAACTTGATAGTGGAACTAAACAATGTAAATCTCTTACTGTGTTAAAAAAAAAATCTACAAATCATGATGATGAAAAGATATGATTTGGAGTAAATTCTTGTTTTCATGTTTGATTATTTTGCTGTATGTTATAAAAATCAAATATTGCCTTACAGGGGAACTGCACCTTTTTGGAATTTTGGAATCGTTCACAATCATTATGGAAGACACGACGACGGATGTATTTTTTTTCCCAATGCATTCTAAATATTACATAAACGTAAATAAAAGTCCACTTAGAGCGGAGCCAATGGTAAATGGTATTTTGCCCATAAAATCCAATAAATAACCATTCAAAAAGCGCCAACAATACTCTATTTACATTTCGTGATTTGAATATTAACCAAGTATCAGTGTTATTGTTATTATAAGCGTTAACACAGACAAACTATTTATAGCGGCGACGTGTTGACGCTTTTTGGATAGTTATCCATTGGATTTTATGGGCGGAATATAGGACTTCCCATTGGCTTTGCTGTGAGCGGACTTTTATTTAGTTACATTATAAACTGCAAAAAAAATCCATCCGTCGTCATGTCTTTCATAAAGATTGTGAACAATTGGCAAAATTCCAAAAAAGTGCAGTTCCCCCTTGAGTCTAGCACCTACACTGCAAAAAGTCAGTGTTCAAAAACAAGGGGAAAAAAAAAAATTAGGGGTATTTTATTTGAACTAAGCAAAATTATCTGCCAATAGAACAAGAAAATTCGGCTTGTCAAGACTTTCCAAAACAAGTAAAATTAGCTAACCTCAATGAACCCAAAAATACCTTAAAATAAGTATATTCTCACTAATAACAAGTGCACTTTTCTTAGCAGAAAAAAAAGAGAACTTTTTGCTCAATATGTTGAAAAATATTCTTAAATTAAGTAAATGCTAGTGCCATTATCTTGACATAATGATATGCGCTCGGCATCATGATTTTTTTTTTTTCATGCTTGAAGTAAGAAATTATTACTTTAAAAAAGTAGTTTTATACTTGTGAGTGTTGATGACACAGCTTTGCAACAGTTGATATTCTAGCTTCAAGCATGTTTTACTCAATATAGGTCATAAAATCTCAGCAACAAGCTGTAATATCTTTCTGAGATAATTTAGGACCAAAACACTAACATAAAATCTGCTTAGTGAGAAGAATTATCTTATCTGACAGAAAATAGGCAAATATCACCCTTATTTGAGATATTCAATCTTACTTAGATTTCAGTTTTTGCAGTGTAAAAACATATATATTATTATTGTACATTATTGATTTAATTAAAATGTATTTTTTAGCACTGCATAACTGTATGTAAATGTATTAAATGTATAATCATTGGTGATTAATGAATATTAATCACCAACCGTGTATTTTGGCAGGCTGCAGTGGTTGTAGTGTTTAACTTCGCCATGGTCCTGCTCATCTTTCCCGCCATCCTCAGCATGGATCTTTACCGACGAGAAGACAGACGCTTCGACATTTTCTGTTGCTTCTACAGGTATGGATGCACACAACACAACAGTACCTCCGTGAGCTGATAATGAGTATGCTTGATAGACACGGCTATGTCTTTGCCCTATTTACTTCTCAAGTTGTCTCCTACTCTTTGGGTTTGGCCGCTTATTTGTCTGCCTGGGTCTTTGTTGTGAAAGCCTTGCCAGTCTGCTGCCAGTCAGTGCATGCTTTTTGGGCACAGCAGTCACACAGATGTTCACGCTCAGTTGAATACCTTTTAAGAGCCAATACAAGAGCCGTTTCAAGGATTTTTAAAATAAGTGCTGTTATCAATTCAAGATAATACAGTGGAACACGTTTATTCTGGGAAACTAACACCTTCTAAGCAATTTTTACCATTCAGAATACGTCAAACAACATGTTTACATTCTAGTGTAAAAATAAGTTCTCCAATGCAAGTATTATTAATATGTTTAAACAATATAACACTCCTCCCATCGTCAGTTGCATACACATAAACACACGCACACATGAATGCATGGCTGAGTATAGAGGGGGCAGGGGAAGAAACACTATCACAGGAGCCGTCTGCACCAGGAGGTCACCAGATCAAGACCACCAGGATGCTGACACAAACGCCCTCACAGCCACGGCTGATAAAATCCCTGATGCAGACGGCGCCCGCTGAGGAACACTGGAAAGTAAAAATAATAAAACGTGTACAAATAGTAAAAAGTATGATTAAGAATAACGGATAATATATAAGTAACACATAGCATGAAGATGAAAATGAATGTAGTGTAAATATTTAATAAATACATATAATCAAATATAGTTTAGCCTAAATAATAAGAATAAAAAGTATGACTGACTTCAATGAAATTAATAAATATTAAATAAAAGCTGAATCAAAATGGTGGGTCTTAAGCCTACACAGATAGTGATAGTGATAATATTTAAACCGATACGGTACTAATTGCCGGTACCTGGTAATCAATACTGGTACTCTACGGAACCAATTTTCAGTACTTTTGTGTGTTAATAAACGTTAATTGTTTAATAATGAAATCTAATTATTTTATGTAATATTTAAAAGTGAGCTGATTATGATAACTGTGCTGTTCAGTGGTAAATGTCTTGTTTTCTTATAAATTTCTGAATCTCATTTGCAAGTATTAGATTAGACTTTAAATGCAGTTGCATTTCCAAGACATTAGATGGCACTGGTGTACAGGCTAGGGTGTGTTGCCTAGCTAAGAATGAATTAGTCCTTGCCATTAAAGCTGAATGCCTGTCTAGTTTTAACGTTGCACCCTTCAAAGTGTTTAAACTGTCAGTATTGTACTTATTACACATCAGCTATTTGATTGTAACCTGCATCTTAGTTGTATTTTCATTACAAAAAATCCCCGCTAATGCTAAAAAGTAACATGTATATGGAAATCCAATGCAAATTAGCATCAAGCTAAGGCATTTTGGAAAAGTGTAGCCTTACTTTGCGCTTGACTTTTTTTCTATGAAGCATACCGTATTTTTCAGAGTATAAGTCGCACCGTAGTATATGTCGCGCCGGCCAAAAATGCATAATAAAGAAGGAAAAAAACATATATAAGTCGCACTGGAGTATAAGTCGCATTTTTTGGGGAAATGTATTTGATAAAACCCAACACCAAGAATAGACATTTGAAAGGCAATTTAAAATAAATAAAGAATAGTGAACAACAGGCTGAATAAGTGTACATTATATGAGGCATAAATAACCAACTGAGAATGTGCCTGGTATGTTAACGTAACATATTATGGTAAGAGTCATTCAAATAACTATAACATATAGAACATGCTATACGTTTACCAAACAATCTGTCACTCCTAATCGCTAAATCCTATGAAATCTTATACGTCTAGTCACTTACGTGAATGAGCTAAATAATATTATTTGATATTTTAAGGTAATGTGTTAATAATTTCACACATAAGTCGCTCCTGAGTATAAGTCGCACCCCCGGCCAAACTATGAAAAAAACTGCGCCTAATAGTCCGAAAAATATGGTACTTGCTTTGTTGGCATGGAAAATTGTAACATTACCTTAAAGCAGTTTGGCTGAGTCCGCTCAGAGTGCTGCCTGAATGCGTGTTTCCTCCCCAAGTGTTTGAGCTGGTGTTTAGTCGACAACCAAACGTGACCTCATGAGCAACAAAAGTATTAAGATAAGGCACTTTTGATTTTACGTGAATCGATAGCCTATGGTACCGACGGAATTCGGTCGTTGCCTATAAAAGTACCGAACATGACTCCACGAGGACTTGCTTTACCTTACGTAACCGCCAGGTTGAGGCTGATACAGCTCTTGGAACACATGTTGCCAAAGAGTGCATTACAATCATGTCTTTCTTCCTTCAGCCCGTGCGCCAACCGCGTGATCCAGATCGAGCCTCAGGCGTACCTGAGTGGATCCGACGGGAGTCACTACAGTCCACCGCCATCCTACTGCACGGGCCCCCCTTCATACTGCACACCTCCCCCCGGCTACAGCAGCCCGCCGCCTTCCTACAGCAGCCACGGCTTCGCCCAGCAGACCCAGATCACCATGCAGTCCACCGTGCAGCTCAGGACCGAGTATGACCCGCGCACGCAGGCTTTTTACACCACCGCCGAGCCCAGATCGCAAATCTCTGTGCAGCCCATCAACACGCCTCATAACAGGAGCAACCCTCATAGTGACTATTACAGCCACAACAACAATAATAATAGCGGGAGGCGGAGTCACGTTGCATCACGGCATCATCATCCCGGTACTGTACCACAGGAGTCTGCTGCAGGAAGTAGCCAGATCCCAGAGAATAACAGCTCTACACGGGACCTGCTGTCTCAATACGGGGAGGTCTCGCTGGGCATAAGATGCATGGAGCCTCCCTGCACCCGCTGGACTCTGGCGTCTTTTGCCGAGAAGCACTACGCTCCGTTCCTTCTGCAGTCCACCACTAAGGTGAGCAGTGTGTGGCTTCTGTGAGTAGGAGTGAGTCACCAGAGCTCCAAAATCTGGAGGGGAGGCCCTCGTCATGTCCTATCTGAATCACACACACACACATGCACACACAGCCTGACCTCAGTCTAGTGGGTGGCCAGCCCTCTCAAAACACTCACACAACCGAAATCATCTGGTGGCCTGTACTTGACATCATTACAGAATCTTTCCTTTGTCTTTTCATCACCCTGTCAGATATTTCTCCAGTTAAGCAAATTACTTCATGCGCCGCTCTGATTGCCTTAAATCGCAACCCTGGCGTGGCTGCCAAGCGGCTAAAAGGAACATTCCAGTTTATTACATCTGCGCTCTTTGATCCGTGATTATTACAGAAATCTGGCAACACATGGTCAGATGATCACAGGCTTTGTAAACAAGATTATATAAACCCACTTTATAAGGAGATAAAACCAAAAGTTGATGTTGCAACTTGCAAAGGATATAAGGTCTTTTCCCGGGAAATGTGTTGTGTTTTCTCTTGTTTGGGTGTCCTGGTAAAATTCACACCAGTTAAAAGGGGCTGTTTGCAACATTTACACAGATGCCTAGAGGGCGCCAACTTTCCAACTTTACTCAGTATAGCCCGCCCTCTTACGGCTTTTTGATTGATTGATTGAGACTTTTATTAGTAGATTGCACAGTACAGTACATATTCCGTACAATTGACCACTAAATGGTAACACCCGAATAGGTTTTACGACTTGTTTAAGTCGGGGTCCACGTTAATCAATTCATGGTACAAATATATACTATCAGCATAATACAGTCATCACACAAGTTAATCATCAGAGTATATACATTGAATTATTTACATTATTTACAATCCGGGGGTGTATATATAAATATATATAAAATACTGCAAGGATTAATCGATTCAATTGATGAGAAAAACAATTACATTTAGAATGTGTTGCTTCGATTAATCATATGAGTGTAACTAATAAAAATCGGTGATGGTGTGTGGGTGTAGGGGCCAACAGCGTAGTATTGTTGTTGTTTTTTTTCATCAATGCACACAATTTTAATGTTGATGATGTGCATTTATTAGAAAAAATTGTGAAGATTATGTCAATCCAAAATGTGATTCATACTATTTTCCCTAAAATACGCATTGAGGCTATGAAGTGTGTTTTATCTGATTACTTGATTAATTGTACAAACTAATCGATGAACTCCATTACTAAAATAATCGATAGCTGCAGCCTTACCGCCCTCCTTGCGTGTATTTTGAATGAGGCAGCGGTGAGTGACAAGCCTGCACACCAGGTAAATTTCTTGGACTAACTGGCAATTTTTACTCTATAATTAGTAGTTTGGAAAAATATAAACCTTCAAAAAATAACAATTGGTTCCCCTTTGAGCGAGTTGCAAACAGCCCCTTCAAATTAAGAATTGTTTGGCCTTGGTGGAAGTCTGTTATCTATTAGATTTCCACCTAATTGATTTTGTGTTGAGGTTTAAGTTTTAGATCAAACATGATTTACTGTAAAACTTGACATCTTTTAACAATTGCATTCCCTCCTCTTTGCAGGTGGTGGTGATCGCGCTTTTCCTCTGCTTGCTGGGAGTCAGTCTTTACGGGACCACCCAAGTGAGGGACGGCCTGGAGCTGACGGACATTGTGCCGCGAGAAACCAGCGAATACGATTTTATCGGCACCCAGTTCAAGTTCTTCTCCTTCTACAACATGTACGTGGTGACGCAGCGGGCCGATTACGCTCAGAACCAGCCTCTGCTGCACCAGCTGCACCACAGGTTCGGCACTGTCCGCTATGTGCTCAAGGAGGACAACGGGCAGCTGCCCCCCATGTGGCTTCACTACTTCAGGGACTGGCTGCAAGGTACGGAAATATACAAATCTTACTATCTTAAATACTGTAGTAGTACAGACAGGTACAGTAGGCATTCGGTTGTTTATTTACACAAACTACAAATATGATGCAGTGTTCATTGGAAGCAGGTGAGAATTGGAGAAATGCTGTTGTTTCCAAAATGTGAATTAATAGTAATACTAAGTGTGTACAATTTATAGTACAACAGTGGTACAGACTGCGCTGATTATATTAGGTCTTTGCGTGTAAACCGGCTGTCACCATGTCATTCATGACATCATCTTGCAGCATATTCTGCATCGCCTTTTCTGCGCAATATAGAAAATTGCCCACTGGAAGCCAGCATTAACTGATGGTGCACTGGAATGATCCAGACGCAAGAAAATGTAATGTTACAGGGATGTTTTGTATAGGAGATGTATTCATTTGGGGCAGCACGGTGGAACAGGGGTTACTTCATGTGCCTCACAATAAGAAGGTCCTGGGTTCAATCCCGGGCTCGGGGTCTTTCTATGTGTGATTTGCATGTTGCCCCCATGACTGCGTGGGTTCTCTCCGGGAACTCCGTCTTCCTCCCACCTCCAAAAACATGCACCTGGGAATAGGTTGATTGGCAACACTAAATTGGCCCTAGTGTGTGAATGTTGTCTGTGTTGGCCCTGCGATGAGGTGGTGACTTGTCCAGGGTGTACCCCGCCTTCCACCCGAATGCAGCTGAGATAGGCTCCAGGAGGAGGAATAAATGCAAATATAATGATTCAGCAAGCTCAATGTGATTTATCATTGCTGAAAATGTTCTGTGTGCAGTGTTTCCCCCAGAAAATGTGTTAGTTAAGGTGGTGACTCTCCAGGGGGAGGGGACCAGGGAAGGGGGTGGGTGGGTGTAAGGATCCATGTAACTCGGCCTGTCGCCATCACGTCTCCACCTCGTCGCTGCCACCACAGCCGGGGGGGCAATAGACTACAGACTGCGGTGAAGTAGGCCGGCTTTGTCGCGTGAAGAAGCCTACAACTTTTGGTTGTGTTTTCCGCTCCATTTGCTGAATGGCGATATACGATATATATCTGATATTTTTTCCGTAAAGTAAAAACAAGACAATCCTAGTTACCTGAGATACTAAGTACGTCATTATTATGACTTAGTCATTTATTAAGTCAAAATAATGGCTTACTAAGTCAAAATAATGACTTACAAAGTCAAATTAATGACTTACTGTAAGTGAGCGTTTGCAATAAGCGTTTGAAAAAAAGAGTTAAAAATGAGGCCACATGCTGACATATGTTCAACTCATCATGCTAAATTTATTACAGCATTTGGGAAGCCTGTAGTTGATTTTTATAATGTAAATGTTATATTTTTATCAACATGTGATAGCAGGGACCCTGCCATTCAAAACTACGCTGCTACATTACTAATGATTAATGTAACTATAGCTGAAAAAATAGTACAATAGCAATAGGAGAGACTATTCATCCCTGAACACCATGGAGTTCATGTAGGCTTTATGATGCAGTTACATTATTATATCAACTATCAGAGACAGCTTCAGGAAACTCTTCATTTAAGATAATGTTCTTTTTTGCTGCTTCAACACAGCTCAATCAACACAGAAAAAGGTAAAGTGAAATAACTTAGTTGTTAACTGTAGGTCAATAATGCTGGTTTTTCTCTCAGACAGACAGGGCTTTGCTGTCCGTAACACACGCACGCACGCACAGTGAGCTAACGTTACGCTAAAAGCTAATTAGCTTTCACCTCAAGGACTGCGAGCGAGCTGAGCTACCGCTTATGTTGCTAGGACGTCAACGGGCTCATAGTGATGTTACAAGTAGTTGACTCGGAAGTGTTTATTATAATTTGGGGAGAGTCCGCTGCATTATGCTCACCTGCTAAACACCTTTCTGCTCATCCCACCGTCTCTCCTCTCTGCCTGCCTGAGCACTGACTCCATGCGCTCTGATTATGCACTGCTGATTGGCTGTTACATGTGCTCTGAATACGCACTGCTGATTGGCTGTAACATGTGCTCTGAATACGCACTGCTGATTGGCTGTTACATGCGCTCTGGATACGCACTGCTGATTGGCTGTTACCGCTCTGCGTGTAACCAATCAGATGGTTCTGTGGGTGGGACAATGCTGGGTGCTGCAGAGACGTACTGACAGAACAAAGCGGAGCAGCTTGTTAAGACTTTAGTTTAGGCGGTGGCTCTTTGTTGTTAAAGCGGCCGCCTTAACAACAAAGCGCTGCGGGAAACCCTGTGTGTGCGTAGTTGTGTCTATATTTGGCATGTTCGAAAGTTACTCGCAAACTGACACAGTTACACTGTGAGAAAAGAGGGAGTGGCGCTGCAGTGTCCGCTGGGCAGAAAATCCGTCGTCCTACGTGTGTGTGTCAACATCATATTTGGACTGTCATAAACAAAAATACTAGAGAGCAATATCCTTTATTAATGTTATAGATGACTTAAAGAGCTGATTAAAAAAAATTGGCTTAATGCGTTTTGGTGTCTGTTTTTTAATAGTGTTTGTTATTTCATATTGGAGATAACATCCTGCAATATGCATTTTCTTGATGAAAGCGCTGCGATGTTGTGATGGTCCAACACCACCACAACGTGCTTAAATTTCTATGGGCACATAATACCGGTCGTACACGCAATATAATAATTTAAATAGGGCGGTCTAGACCACTTTTGCTCTTGTAATCATATGTATATGCAGTCTTTGTAGATCACACGCTGCAAGCCCACTAATAGCACACACGATTGTATAGTTTGCACTCGCTGTTTAGCGCTAAGTGTTTGTATCTTAGTAGATCAGATATTGTTTCTGCATGGTTACTGCGCACACGTGGGTTTCAGTAGGCCTTTAAGTGGAATGAAACATACGTTGAAATAACAGTATAGCACAATTCAGTTTAGTGCTTTTGACAGTGTCCCTCAGCACGTGTATTTTGCCTGCACAAGTCCGCTCATTCCTTAAAATGACAAAAGGAGACACAGACTGGATGTCTTCCTTGTGAGGACACAGCACATATACCGTATGCGAGCCACACAGAGAGCGTGTGGGCGAGTGAAGGGAACTGTGTCTGATATTGCTGTGTGCAATGGTGGGACAAATTGGAGCCAGACAGGCCCGGGGAACGAGACCCAAAACAACATCTCCCGCAGTCGGACCTCAGTGTGAGTCCTGGGAGAGCGGCGGAGGCACATATGGATTAAGAGAGCAGCGTGGAGAAGGAGACACATGTTCCTGATATATCCCCTAATGGTCTCTATGAATAAAAAACACAATATTTTCAGCTTTTTGAAGTCTTGTTTGGCGGTTTAGTTATCATATTAAATCAAGCCAATCTTGTTACAAGTCAGGGGTTATGTTTCAGTGTTTTGTGTGTGGTGTTGAGTTGTTAAGTGTTGCTTTTTTTTTTTTTGATGGTTCCCTCAGGTCTGCAGCAGGCATTCGACAAGGACTGGGAGGCGGGCCGCATCACTCTCAACAGCTACAAAGACGGCTCTGACGACGGCGTCCTGGCTTATAAACTTCTGGTGCAAACAGGACGCAGAGACAAGCCCATAAACTTCAACCTGGTGTGTTTAGAGCTTCTGTTTTATTGCAATGTGTGCATGGCTATCTCTCGCGTCGGCCTCTGTGATTGGAGCTAAAGGAACTACGCCCACTTTACAAACTCCCTCCTCTCTGTTCCTCCTTGTCTGTCTTCCCTCATCGTCTCTCTCGCTTTGTGATGACTTTACCGAGCTGAGGAATTTAAAGCTCTCGCCGGGATCGTGGCCCGCCTTCTGAAAAACCTATTAACTCTTGCGTGTGTTAGCGTGTGATGGATGAACATGCGTGAGGGCTGCTGACAGCGGGATGTCTCCCTCGTAGCGCACAGCCTGTCAGCTTAACACTTTGTCTGGGATCCTGAGGTCCACCTCATTGTATGAGGAAGGCCCAAAGGATTCTCTACCTAAAATTGCATTACCAAGAGGGGGTTTTGCACAAACCACTTTAAGCGTATTTGCTCGCCTGTGCAATTGTCAAGCATATTATTTGTCCCCACCAATGCTGAAAAGGGGTTTGAACATCTGTGTTTGAGCTGCAAACTTAATACATCCACTTAAACAAGCTTATATCCAGTGCGGAATTGCAGGGGAAATGACACCAGCTAAGGTCTCAGCAGGAGGTCCGGATAGCAACATAGAGACAGATTAAAATCAAGCCTCATGCAAATGTAGCTGACAATGACTGGAAGTGGGAAACAGAAAGACAAAATGAAGACGTAGTCTACACTGATTTGTCGGCGCACTGCATGATGTAGTTTCGGGATGTTAGTCTTCCTCAGATTTGTTCAAATTAGAATAATAAAGTCCCCATAGTGAATGGTCAAACTGTTGCCTTAGAAGGTTGTTTTTTTTGGCCAAAATTAAATAAATATATATTATAGTAATTGTATAATAAAATTTAAAAAATCAACATTTATTCAATTTAATTAATTATGTATTTTTCCAAACTAATAAACTAAATGATTACATTAAATCTTAAATAATGATGTTGTATTATTGTATATAATTTTTTAATACAATCATGACCTGTTTATAAACTGCATTCCACTTTGTAATGATTTAGAATTAAAAATATAGTTTTATAATTTAAACAACACTTTATATACAGTATATATATATATATATATATATATATATATATATATATATATATATATATATATATATATATATATATATATATATATATATATATATATACTGTATATATGTATATATATATGTATATATACTGTATATATATACTGTGTGTATACATATATATATATATATACTGTATATATGTATGTATATATATATATATATATATATATATATATATATATATATATATATATATATATATATATATATATATACGTATATGTGTATATATGTATATATATATGTATATATATGTATGTGTATATATGTATATATATATACATACAGTATATGTATGTGTATATATATATATATATATATATATGTATATATATACATATATATGCATATACAGTATATATATATATACATATATACATGTGTATATATATATATATATATATATATATGTATACATATATATGTATGTATATATATATATACATATACAGTATATATATATATATATATATATATATATATATATATATATATATATATATATATACTGTATATGTATATATACATACATACATATATATGTATATATATGTATACATATATGTGTATATATATATATATATATATATATATATATTAGGGCTGCGACTAACGATTAATTTGATAATCGATTAATCTGTCGATTATTACTTCGATTAATAATCGGATAAAAACTACATTTCTATCCTTTCCAGTATTTTTCTAAAAAAAACAGCATACTGGCACCATACTTATTTTGATTATTGTTTGTCAGCTGTTTGTACATGTTGCAGTTTATGAATAAAGGTTTATTTAAAAAAAATGTAATTAAAAAAAAAAAATTTTAATTGCCTCTGCGCATGCGCATAGCATAGATCCAACAATGACTAAATTAATCGCCAACTATTTTTATAATCGATTTTAATCGATTAGTTGTTGCAGCCCTAATATATATATATATATATATATATATATATATATATATATATATATATATATATATATATATATATATATATATATATATATATATATATATGTATTTATTTATTTATGTTTTTTTGTTTGTTTTTTTGTATATATATACATATACATATACCTTGTATATGTATATACTGTATATATACATATACCTTGTATATGTATATATGTACATATACATATACATATACACATGTACGCCGCTTTCCACTTTAATGCAGCTGGTATAGGCTACAGCACCCCCACGTCCCGGAGAGGGAAAAGCGGCAGAAAATGGATACATGGATTTTATTTTATTTTTCTTAAACAACTTTTGAAAATTAAGAATTTATTTTGAATCAGAAAAAATGTGATTCGCGTTTCAGATGTGAATCCATTTTTTGCAGCACCCCTATTAATTACATTTTTAAATATAATATTTGATATTTTTCATATTATTGATTGTGTTATTTGATATAATCATCACCAGTTTACATACTTCACGCCATTTTTCAATTAGTTAGGTATTTGATGGCATTTTATCTCTTGATGCTGCAAATCATTGTCCATCAAAGAGGCGGTGGGCAGGATTAAATGTAATGATACAGTATTATCCTTAAATAAAATCACAACACAGCATAACATAGCACACATAACACATAGTGAATATTAATACAGGCAATGTTTTCATCAACAATTATTTTTTGTAAGTGTAAAAAAAAGCAAATCACTGTTAAATTCAACGAACAGGCGTGTACCATTACACATTTAATTTTTTGAACATTAATCATCATACGAGTATAAAAAGAAGCGCATTTGTCATTGTACGTATTTGGAAGAGTTGCTGATTAGAGGAAGTCTCAACTCTATACAGTAGAATGTCATTCTGTTTATCTTTGAAGGGAACATTTTAGTTTTTGTATTGCTGCAGGTGTATCTAATGTTGTACTCCTACTGCCTTAGCTCACTTAGTGTTCTTTCAAAGTAGGATTTGTGTTCTTTTGTGCGCTCTTTTATATTTGACAGTAAATTTGGAAATAGGAAGCGAGGATGGATGGTAGACCAAAAGGTGGGATGTAAGTGAGCTAAGGGGGACTTTAGTTTCTTTTCCTCTTTGGCCATGTCGGTCTATGGCGTCGGGCATTCTGGGTACTCGTAGGGGTCAGGAGAAGCAAGCGCGTGAGCAACATTTGTACAGATGTCCTGTTATTTTTATTGCTCTCCTCCATTTGCTGGGTGGCATTTCCTTCAGTGTTAACAACCAGGTTAACTACTCACAGACGTGCTCAGGGACTCCAGCCAATTTTTTTATTGTTACGCTAACTGGAGTTATTTTTTTCCCTCCCCCTCCTCCAAAAAAATCCCCATCTACCTAACCCCATTAGTAGAGCTTCACCCCCCAGACCTTTCCCTTCCTCCGAGAGGCAGGGATTTACGGCTGAGTGAAGGGAGAGTGGCAGAGTTAAGCCTCTCCTTTGCCTCCACATGCGACGGCAGAAGTAAAATATATACCACTAAATACAACATAATTTGAAAAGTATATTCTAGTGGTGTAACGGTACGCTATAATCACATTTCAGTTCGCACCTCCGTTATACCGAATGAACAAAATGTTCGGAAAAATCTGATTACAAATACATACCATAGAAAATACAGTATGTAGAAGTGATCACAATGTACAAGAAAACCAACACATGAACATGCATGAAGGAAAAAGTACCCCTATATGGTATGTCTTCCTGATATAATACTGCTTTGTGTACAAGGTAGGGCTGCACGATTTTGAGAAAAAAAACTGATTTTCTCTCCAAAATTGCGATTCGATATGCGATTTTTATATTTTATACATGAAAAATGCATAAAACTGTGAAAATAACGAGTGAAGGAACAAATGTTACTTTTTGAGTGTCCTTAAATATATTCTTGTCCCAAGGTGCCACACATTATAACTAGGGCTGCAACTAACGATTAATTTGATAATCGATTAATCTGTCGATTTTTACTTCGATTAATAATCGGATAAAAGAGACAAACTACATTTCTATCCTTTCCAGTATTTTATTGGGAAAAAACAGCATACTGGCACCATACTTATTGTGATTATTGTTTCTCAGCTGTTTGTACATTTTGCAGTTTATAAATAAAGGTTTATTTTTTTTAAAAAATAAAAAAAATTAATGCCTCTGCGCTTAGCATAGATCCAACGAACCGATGACTAAATTAATCGCCGACTATTTGTATAATCGATTTAATCGATTAGTTGTTGCAGCCCTAATTATAACAATATGCAATAGTTTACTTTCAAAAATATTTGGCTTTATGCATGCAGAACCAGAGCTTTTTGTCTTCATCATGCTCTTAAACTGAAGAAATAGTTGATAAAAACTATACAGTGTTTATAATGTAATGTAAGCGTAATATATAATAATAATAATAATAATAATAGGGCTGCCAAACGATTAAAATATTTAATCGCGATTAATCACATTTTTGTTGTCTGTCTATCGGTGTTGGCCCTGCGATGAGGTGGCGACTTGTCCAGGGTGTACCTCGCCTTCCGCCCGAATGCAACTGAGCTAGGCTCCAGCACCCCCCGCAACCCCAAAAAGGGACAAGCGGTAGAAAATGGATGGATGGATGGATGGATAATAATAATAGGGCTGTCAAACGATTACAATATTTAATCGCGATTAATCGCATTTTGCTCATAGTTAACTCAAAATTAATCGCAGAAAGGTATAATTTTTCGTCATTATTAAGTGTATCCTAGGCAGATAATTTTCAGGGGGGGTGGCTTCATATTGATGCATGACAACATTTTAACCTTCCTTATAAATTAATAAAATGTAATATTGAGCCTGCCAATCATTCTGTAATTGAGGACTCGACCAGAAATATTATGGCTGAATTTACACAATATTTCAGCCAGCCAGAAGAATTAGTGCCGTTATTGAAATTTATAACAGAAGAGATCTCCAATCCAATAAAATAGACAAAAATGTGCTGCTGCAGTGTTTATGGATTTAACAAAAGCATTTGACACAATTAATCAGAGCATCTTAATAAACAAATTAGAAAGGTATGGAATCAGAGGGATGGTCTTGAACTTGCTTAGAAGCTACTTAACCAACAGGAAGCAATACGTGAAGATAGGCGAACACACTTCCACAGACCTGAAAATCTTTTGTGGCGTACCTCAGGGATCAATACTTGGACAAAAATGGTTCAATCTTTATAGAAACAACATTTTTAAAGTTACAAAGAATTTAAAGTTAGTATTATTTGCAGATGATACAACTGTGTTTTGTTCAGGAGAGAACACACAAAAGCTAATACAAATAATAACAGAATAAATGAACAAATTAAAACTATCTTTGAAACTCAGTAAAACTAAAATAAGGATATTCGGTAACAGTAGAAGAGAAAGTCAAACATAAATACAAATAGACAGAGTAGACATTGACAGGGTAAAAGAGAACACATTTTTGTGTCTAATAATCCACCCATCCATCCATTTTCTACTGCTTGTCCCTTTCGTGGTCGCGGGGGGTGCTGGAGCCTATCCCAGCTGCACACGGGCTGAAGGCGGGGTACACCCTGGACAAGTCGCCACCTCATCGCAGGGCCAATACAGATAGACAGACAACATTCACACACTAGGGCCAATTGAACTGAACTGAAAATAGTTAACATGTTATTATTGCGTTAACTTTGACAGCCCTAAATAATAATAATGCAAGTAACCATTTAAAAAGATATAAACTGTTATTTTTCATTACTGTAGAATTGTTTACCATTGCACTGTAATTGGAAGGTAAATAACTGTGTTGTACTAAATAAATAAACAAACAAAAGAATAACATGGACTCTCATTTGTATAAGCAGAAATGTACTTTAAAAAAAATGTTGAAAGTTTTGAAAAACCCGGTTGGGCGTTGTCGTTTTGTTTATTGCCATCACGTGGTCACGGCATTCTCGCACGTTTTTCCATGTTGATGGGCTAATATTGCCCATCGGATTTTAAGCTGAAATATTATCACAATGGGACATTTCGCTTCGTAATCATAATTGATTTCCTCCTAATTTTTGTCACCCTTGCGGCACTTCTTACCAGCGTGTCGCGACCAGGTAGGCTGTCTGTGCCTTCTGTGTGGGTAAAAAAGATTGTGAATGACTGAAAAGAGGGCTCACTGTGTTCAGTTCATTCTAATATTAAATAAATGCGCTCAGAGCGATGCACAGAGTGAGACCTTCTTCTCCCTGTTTGAAGCGAAAAACCAATAAATGCGAGGCTCAACATTTCTGATTGGCGAACATGGCTGTCATTAAAATGCCGGTGACGATGGAGAAAAAAAGGAAAACCTCAGCCTCGATGTTGATTCGATGTGGATCAGTTGTGCATCCCTAGTACAAGAATCATATTATTTACTTAATGAACCCACCGTTTCTTCACATTTGTGTTTGCAAAGAGCATACAATAACACTCCTCTCTCCCTTGCTTTGGTAGCTGACCCGTCACAGGCTTGTGGACGCAGACGGGCTCATCAACCCCGGGGCCTTCTACATCTACCTGACAGCTTGGGTCAGCAATGACCCGGTGGCATACGCCGCGTCGCAAGCCAACATCCGCCCGCACCCTCCTGAGTGGCTCCACGACCGCACCGACTCCATGCCCGAGACGCGCCTCAGCAGTAAGTAGATTTGTGTTCACAGAAACTAGACTGACGCTCGTCATTTTACACACGTTGCAGCAGCACACGCTACTCACTGTTGCCCCTTGAGGAAGAAAGTAGTATCACGAAAGAGAGATGAGCGATATGACCTAAAATCTAGATCACAATATACAGTATATTGCAGCCTCTTGTGATAACAACATATTATTGGGCATATGATTAATAGAACTATTTCAAAACGGTTTGCAAAAGCTCGTAATTTGGCAGCATACGTATGCGGTAACATATTGCATCGTTTCCAGTTGTGTTATATTCTCAAAACTTTTATTATTTTACTTGTTAATTTACTGTTGTTATTTATGTTGTAGCATGTGTCTATCTGCACTTCCCTTAAATTGGAATAGATATTTATTATTCTGTTGTTTGGATACTTTACATTAGTTTTTGGGCAATACAACAAATGTGGGTATCAATCCAATACCAAGTAGTTACAGGGGCAGTGTATTGGTTATTAATGCTGATACTTCACATTTTCAAGATCATTGAAAATGTTTAATGTAACATGTTTAATCATAATTATATTCAGACAAAAAGAAAAGATAGGTGTGTAACATTATCAATCAAATAATATTGTTATGATTATTTCCTTTTATTACAAACAATAATTTGAGCTAAATAAAGTCAATGGTGCAAAGTAGGTAAACATAAGCAAAAACTACTTGTGGCTTTGATTTAAATCCTTTGGTTGTTACCCTTAAAGGTCTCCTGTGTCCCGGTACTAATTTCCTAAGTTGGTAAATAAAAAATAACAAAAACGACAAAAGACTGTTTTGCCGTAATGAAAAATATCAATCTAATCACTGTAGTACTGACCATAAAGTGATACTGTACTTGGTATCATTACTGTTGATACATGCTTTGTAATGGGTGTATTTTTAAATTTTTTATGGATCATGTTTTATAATATCCACAAAGTTCAGTGAGCAGGTTGTGTTATGTGTGACCATGTCTGTTGACATTTTGTGTTGGTTAGATCTTTGTTGTTGTTGCACCATGACTAGGGAAGGTTGTTTGCATATTGTCTATCAAAGGTCATTGACCTGACTTATTCACGTTGTCCACTAAATGGTAACATATTAGCAGCATCAAATTTGTCAGACTATTAAAACAAATACAATTTCCCTGTTGGTAACATTCCTTATTTATTAACTCATGACGTCTCACGGGCCAGATTGAAGACGTCGGCGGGCCGCACTTGGCCTGTGGGCCATAGTTTGGATACCTCTGCGCTCAACATTTACAAAGTCGATTTTAGTTTTTGTGTAATACTACTAACAAACAAAGAGTGATTAAAAACGTCTTTGAGCGGTGATTCTCAAACTGTGGTACATGTACCACTAGTGGTAAGCAGGCTCCATCCAATGGTACGCCAAGGAACCACTTAATTAAATATTATGATGACGTCACTTGAGCCCTAATCAAAGGCCCTTCAATGAAAGTCGTTACAATCCGACTCCTTTAGGCTGTAGTCGATGTCAAAATAAACAATTAGGCACAAACAGAACCTTCTATCACTCAACACGAGTTGGAACAGAATGTTCTCCACATTCTCCGCTTACGTCCGACCTTTCCACCTCTTAGCCAATTGCCACGCAAATCACACGCAAACAATATTGATATTATTTATATTATTGATGTTATATTTATTTTAGTACAATGTTTATTTAACTTTTCTGTTCAATTAATTTGATTGGATTTACTATTGAAGTTCAATGTTTTATTTTCCTATATTCAAACAATGTTACTGTTCAAACTGCATGTTACAGTAGCTAAAAATATTAAATATACTTGTTAAATAAAATCTTGGTCTTGTTTTTAGTGAATACTTAGGCCTACTACACTACTGCATTTTAATGTTGGTCATTATTGTCAGGTTCAAACACTGATGACATGTATTAAACAGACGAGAAGCAAGGAATCATGCAAATACAGAGTTCAATTTGGCTCAATGAGGAGACACGTGTTTTGGGCTGTATTCTAGTTACAGATCCAAACTACGTTCTAAAAGTCCAGCCCGCGTGCTTCCTCTATTTATTTGGAAGGTCCCTGTTACATCACTGAAGCTGTCGCTGAGGGAAGGGGGTGATCTCGACAACTCCAATTAGACACAATATATGATTATACAAAAATGCAAATGTATTGACGCTGGTGCTATCGCCCCGTCTCTGCTTTGTCTGCGTCCTGGTACCCGATGTTCGGCCTTGGCAGTCAGCAGGCCGAGTCTGGACACAACATTGATAGAGACGGCTGGCAATCTTTTGGATTGCCAGCTTTGCACAGATACAAAAATGCAGATAATAACTATAGCAACGGCCCTTAAGCATAAAGTTGTGTGATAATATATATACATGATTATTCTAACAATTATGGTGGTACATAGAGAGCCAAGTGATTTCTGAGGTGGTACTTGGTGAAACAAGTTTGTCTGTCTGCCTTAGAGCAACCTTAACAAGTTTCTCTTGCAACTCACTGCTGCCCCCTAAGGAAGACAGCAGTGCTACAAAACAAGGTGGACATGACCTTCCTTTCTGCAAAGTACATTTTTGCATAATCTTGGTATTTTGGCTGAGTGGGGAAACAAATAAAGAAACTGTACATATTAGTAACATTAAATTACCAAGTTACCATATATGGTCAGATTTTTCCATAATATTGGAATGTAAACACTGCACCACAAAAAGACATCACCTTTTCTCCTTTAGTTGGCTGTGTGAAGTTCAAAAACAAATCTATGTTGACATCATTGTAACCTCCTTACCACTTTTCCATAGTACTCGCTGCAGCTGAGTGAAAAACACCTCGGTCCAGTATATGGTTAATAAGTCTTTTTCTGAGGTCCAGTTGTGTATTCACTGCATATACGCCGTGTGGTTTCTGGTTATTTTCTCTCGTCTGCCTACTTCTTAGTCCCAAGTGAGCCAGCGGACGTCACTGTGCCACTGCGGTGGGTGTGCAAGATCAGGTTGCAGACCAAGGCGCGACTCACTGTGGTCGCTCTAATGGTGCCCGCGGTGAACGCTATAATCCGGACTACCTACCGTGGAGACCCCCGCCATTACGCACACTCTGTTCTCATTTCCCTGCCCCTCAAGTGGACTGTAATTTACATAAAACAATAAATACAGTCATGTTGTCGTTTGATTCCACCCTGTGATTTGGTACCGAGAGAGGAAGCTCTCCACGGGGAAGGAACATGATTGGTTAACAAGGGGAGACTGAGTTTGCACAATTGGATAACAAGCAGGAAGTCCTTTTTCAGCAAGGGCAATATCATTGGATAAGCAACAGGAAGTGGTTGACAAGTCTCCTAATGGGAATTTAAAGTTGAGAGTATAATGCTGCACATGCTTACAGCGGCACAAATAGTTGGCGTTACATATGTATGCCCGATATATGCATCTTTAATACACTTTTACGTGACAACGCGAAATTTAGGGCGTTGTAATGGCCACCGATTCCGAAATTGCAATTACGGCGGATCAACATAGGCTCTGACACTCTGCTGTGTCTGGAACTGATAGACCCTCATTAGCCCGCCTGGCCCACAGACTTGCTGGGGTAGACTCAATGGAGCTCTGTTTCACACTGTCGTCCCCCCCCCCCCCCCCAAACACACACACACCCACACACACAGATGTAGCTACTCCACAGGCTAGACATTGGCAGATTAGCCAGATTTATCATCTGGAAATGTCATTAACGCTATTGTTTGTTTGTCAGTCCCGGCCGCCGAGCCCATCGAATACGCACAGTTCCCCTTCTACCTCAACGGGCTCCGAGAGACGCCGCAATTTGTGGAGGCCATCGAGAGTGTGCGGGTCATCTGCAGCAACTACAGCCGACAAGGCCTTCCCTCCTACCCCAACGGCTACCCGTTCCTCTTCTGGGAACAGTACGTTAGTCTGCGCCACTGGCTAATGCTGTCCATCAGCGTGGTGCTGGCCTGCACTTTTCTGGTCTGCGCCCTCTTCCTGCTCAACCCTTGGACAGCCGGCATCATTGTGAGTATCAGTAAAGACACAAATCTGAACAATCAAATAATCCTATTTCTGGCTCCAATCCAATAGTGGGCAGCACGATTAACACATTTTTGCTAGCTAATGGTAATGGTTTAAGTTTGTTTGGAACCTGCGTACAAGGTAACATTGGAATACATCTCATGTTTATAATTTCAGAATTCCACATGTCCGACAGATCTTAAAACAGATCTTATTTTATTCCTACATTTTCTCCACATCCGAGCAATCAGTAAATATTTGTTCAAGTGTTTAATATACAGTAGACACTTGATTTACGAACTTAAGTGGTGGTTCTTGAACAAGGTTCATAAAATTATGGAAAATTGTATATTGAAGCAAATGTCTCCGTAAGAACCATTGTAAATATGAATAATGGTTCCAGCCTTGACAAAAGTTTATATTTTAGTAAAGCTTTGGACGCTTTGAACACAATATAAAGTGCTATGCAGTACTATACAGTGTATAGCAAACAAACATAATAAGGTGGTGATGGGTCAACTTTCTCTTTGACGAGCCAAAACATCTACAAAGACAAGCTGAACTGTCCTGTATATGCTGCTCTGCCAACACGCGCAGACACACACAGAAGTCCCTTTGGTGCCCTCACAAATGGTCAGAAATCACAAAAATGCTTAACTTTAACAACCATATTGCTACAATAACAAACATTAAAAAATAATAATAATAAGATCCACTTTACATTACATTGTCATCGGCAAATGAGCAGTTGACGAGAGGAGAGAAAGGAACTGACTGAGTGGGAGAAGGGAGGGGAAGGGGAGAACAAAAGTAGTTACAAAATTAATAAATGAAGCATTCGTAGAAAAAAAAAATGGATTGCACAGAGAGGCATATTTGGCTCGATCTTATAGTTTATAAATTGAAAAGTTCACAACAAGAGGGGTTGGTAAATCGAGGTTTCATCGTACAATGGCAGTTGGTTTCAGTTGTTCTTATTTAACCATTATTCTGTAAAATAAAAAAAACTACAGAAATGACACAAATCTTGCAATATATTAAATATTATTAAATATGTAAAAAAAAAATTGTTATCCTGCTCACTGTACTTTATTAATGGCCATGAAAATGTTACCTTGCTTGGAAGAACTAAATAATGTCTCCAAAAACAATTGCCACTCAGGGAGGACAGTGGTATTACCAGATTGGATGTGCTGTGTTTGTGTAAGCGAACTTTTCTACCCTTGAACTGTTGTAAACCAAAGGGTAAACATGTAAAATGTAAAATACACCACATGGTTGCGCATGTATTCTACACCTAAGCTTGACCCTATAAGTCAGATAGGCTTGAAGTTGATCACGCACTTACTGTTGCTTTCGGATGTTTAGTTAAATGTGCGCTACTCCTTTTTTAGGGGATTGGCAAGCACACATCGGTAGAATTTGAGTGGGAAATGGTTTAAAGACAAAGACAAAACAAAACGTCTTAGCACTGGCAGCATTTCACAATCAATTGGCCATAAGTCATTGACCATTTGTCGAATCAATATGATACCAGTATTTTGATGTTATGTGTATTACATGTACGCTAGCATTTCTTCCAAAGTGTAGGGGGTGCTGCAAATCAGAATCGGAATCAGAAATACTTTATTAATCCCCGAGGGGAAATTAACATTTTCAGCACAATGCCAAATGTCATTTTTTTCCCCATGAATACTGTGTGTGTTAGTTTTTCAGGTATATTAATCCACACCTCTCGACATTTAGTTGAAAGAATGCCATCCAAGTGTTTCCAAATGTGTATGTGTGGTCCAGGAGATGTCTCCAAAAGAAGAGCAGGAAGAGAAACTAGTCTGCTGAGTATTATTGTAGGCTCAGTCACCAGTGTTTATCTTGCGCTGTTTTGTTTGGGTCCATCTGTTTAGTCTAGTCTAACACTCCCAGACAGACACTAACGCTCTGAAATAGATGGGGAGAGGACACAACGTTTTGCTCTTGACTCTAAACCTATAAAGTTAGATTTTATTTCCATCCTCCCGACTCCTCCTCTCTTTCCTGTCGGTGGTAGAGTTTCCAAGGAGACACGCAAACACGCAGGCGTGTGTATACCTGCACGCATGCGGCTTGAATGTGCAAACATAATTCACAGAAAAACATGTACACACGCACGTCGCTCTGGTTTTTCTCTGCGGTGGGCTGTATTTTATGGCAGGCAGCAGCCCCGGCCACCCGAGTTTTCGGACACAAGGGGACAAGGCCCTTGTGTTCATCCGTCCTAGTTTTACCACAACTTCAAAAGACAGGTTATGGAGAAATGTCAAGTTTAAGTGTTTGCTCTGTCCAGACCTCAGTAGCTTTGCTCACAAAATGTATGTGTGTGTATATATACATATATACAGTTGTGGTCAAAAGTTTACATACACTTGTAAAGAACATAATGTCATGGCTGTCTTGAGTTTCCAATAATTTCTACAACTCTTATTTTTTTGTGATGCAGTGATTGGAGCACATACTTGTTGGTCACAAAAAACATTCATTAGGTTTGGTTCTTTTATGAATTCATTTTGGGTCTACTGAAAATGTGATCAAATCTGCTGGGTCAAAAGTATACATACACCAATGTTAATATTTGGTTACATGTCCCTTGGCAAGTTTCACTGCAACAAGGCGCTTTTGGTAGCCATTTACAAGCTTCTGGATGAATTTTTGACCACGACTCTTGACAAAATTGGTGCATTCAGCTAAATTTGTTGGTTTTCTGACATGGACTTGTTTCTTCAGCATTGTCCACATGTTCTCAACGGGGTTTAAGTCAGGACTTTGGGAAGGCCATTCTAAAACCTTAATTCTAGCCTGATTTAGCCATTCCTTTGCCACTTTTGATGTGTGTTTGGGACCAAGACCCAACCTCCGCGCTAATGATTTTAGGTTGTCCTGTTGAAGAGTTTGAGGGCAATCCTCCTTTTTCCTTGTACCATTTACTCTCTGTAAAGCACCAGTTCCATTGGCAGCAAAACAGGCCCAGAGCATAATACTACCACCACCATACTTGACAGTATGAATGGTGTTCCTGGGATTAAAGGCCTCACCTTTTCTCCTCCAAACATATTGCTGGGTATTGTGGCCAAACAGCTCAATTTGTGTTGCATCTGACCACAGAACTTTCCTCCAGAAGGTCTTATCTTTGTCCATGTGATCAGCAGCAAACTTTAGACGAGCCTTAAGGTGTCGCTACTGGAGCAAGGGCTTCCTTCTTGCATGGTAGCCTCTCAGTCCATGGCAATGCAAAACACGCTTGACTGTGGGCACTGACACCTGTGTTCCAGCAGCTTCCAATTCATTGCAGACCTGCTTTTTGGTGGTTCTCGGTTGACTCTTGATCATCCTGACCAATTTTCTCTCAGCAGCAGGTGATAGCTTGCGTTTTTTTTCCTGATTGTGGCAGTGACAAAACTGTGCCATGCACTTTATACTTACGAACAATTGTCTGCACAGTTGCTCTTGGGATCTTAAGCTGCTTTGAAATGGCTCCAAGTGATTTTCCTGACTTTTTCAAGTCAATTATTTGTTTTTTCTGATCTGTGCTGAGTTCCTTTGACTTTCCCATTGTCGCGTTTGTAACCGTGTCTAATGACTGCATCACATGAGCCCTATTTAAATGGGCTCAGAGAATCATAATCACTCACATGAAGTCAAGAGGCCATGCCATGGAGCTAATTTGATTTGATTGTAGCTTTTCTACATCACCAAAATTGATCATGTATGTTGCTGTATGTATACTTTTGACCCAGCTGATTTGGTCACATTTTCAGTAGACCCATAATAAATTCATAAAAGAACCAAACTTCATGAATGTTTTTTATGACCAACAAGTATGTGCTCCAATCACTCTATCACAAAAAAAGAGTTGTAGAAATTATTGGAAACTCAAGACAGCCTTGACATTATGTTATTTACAAGTGTATGTAAACTTTTGACCATGACTGTATATATGTGTATATATATATATGTATATACATATATATAAACACACACACACACACACACACACACACACACACACACACACACACACACACACACACATATATATATATATATATATATATATATATTTATATATATATATATATATATATATATATATATATATATATATATATATATATATATATATATATATATATATATATATATATATATAATCGAACACTGCTAGAACTTGCATAATACAATTAGAGCCACACCACCTTGTGGGCGATTATGTGCATAGCCTGTGTTGGCTGACTATTTCCACACACACACACACACACACACTCACACTCGGTGTTCCCTTCTTTGCCCACCCTTTTCAAAGGATTTGGGCCCCATGTAACCTGACGCCTGTCAGCTGATAATGGCATTTACTCAAGGTTCCTGTCCCTGGCCTCAGTGGTCTCCATATGCACACATACCGGTACATTTCTCCCACACATGCTGGTACTACTTACAGTACTGTAACACATCTGTAGGATCCATCCACATTTTGAAATAACTATATTGTGCTTCCACGTAGGTGCTGGTGCTGTCTCTCATGACAGTGGAGCTGTTTGGCTTCATGGGGCTGATGGGAATCAAATTGAGTGCCGTCCCCGTGGTCATTCTTATTGCCTCTGTGGGCATCGGGGTTGAGTTCACTGTCCATGTGGCACTGGTACGCATGCAAACAAAGAGATGTGCTTTAGTTGGCTAGGTTCTAAAGAATGAGAGCTAAACGTATGTGTGTGCTTGTGTGTTGAAGGCCTTCCTGACAGCAATAGGGGACCGTCACAAGCGGGCAGTGCTGGCACTGGAGCACATGTTTGCACCGGTGCTCGACGGGGCTTTCTCTACGTTGTTGGGTGTTCTGATGCTGGCAGGATCGGAGTTTGACTTCATCGTCCGGTGAGTTGACACTTATGGATGTGTTATGCTACAAGCTGACAGGATTGCCCCTACACGGCTCGATGTATGAGGGTCTTTGTGGCGTCAGCAGACCACTGAGACCATGCCTCAACCTGCATGTTGCACAGGAATCTACCTGAGATGCTGGTCATGCATGAAGAGGGCCCGCGCCCTCTTTGCTTTCCCCCTGTAATCCTCTTTATTTATGCTGCCTGAATAACACCTCTTTTTCAGCTAGTTCTGCGGTCTTTCTCTTACACATCCCTAATCTGCTTTGTATATCCTTTTCTCTCCTATCGACCCATGACAATGGATATAAGAAGTGGACTAATCTGATATAAGAAGTGAGACGTGTAACCAGGACGCTATCAAATGGCCTCACAAATTATTGTCTTGGGACACCCAGGCGACACATTTGTGAAAACCCCAAAGATGTGTGAGGCACTAGAATGAACCCCTGAAAAGAATGGTAGAGGAGGGATCATGGTAAACCATAAGGTCATCTGTGGTGTGCTCAGTATGAAGGATCCTTAGGATCAGTAACCCCTTTGTGAGATGGGTTTGGTACATGTTGGATTGGAACTCAATAGATGTGGGGTAATGCTCTTCTGGTGTCAGAAGTGGGATAAGTAACAAAAAATCTCAGAAAAGGACCTCATCACTATAGTGATTGAATAGGGCCTCTGTTTGGAACCTGTGTGTTGTAGCCATGCTGTGGAATCTGCTCCTCAGAGTTTCTGTAAAAAGAAATGGTGTCAGAAATTGGATGAACAGTGAGTCTATAGCATGGCCTCGCAAAGGACCCCTTGGGACAGGTTACACCTGTGTAATACACCCCAATGATGTGTGAGGCATGAGAATGATTTGAATGGGGCACATGTGGAATCTGCTCCTTTGACATCCCATAAGAAAAGTTGTCAGAAGTGGGATGAACCGTGAGGCTATACTGTGTCCTTGCAAAAGGACCCCTTAGGACAGGTGACACCTGCGTGATAGATGTATGATTTAAATGGAGCACCTGTTTTTTGTCTCACCTCTACCAGCGATGCGTGAGGTACATTGCGGTTTGGAATTTAATAGACGTGGGTTTAGATTAATACTCTCAACTCTCTGCTGGTGTCAGAAGTGGGATGGGTAACAGTACATTTCACAAATGACCCTATACCTACAGTGATTGAAATAGGGCATCTGTCATGAACCTGTTTGTTGTAGCCATGTTGGGGGAAACTGCTCCTTTGAGTTTCTGTTAAAAAAAAATGGTGTCAGAAATTGGATGAACAGTGAGTCTATACCATGGCCTCGCAAAGGACCTGTTAGCATTGTTTAAAAAAAAAAATCCTTAGATTTTAAAGAAAAAAACTGGCAGCTGAGTCACCCGGATTATACTGTAAAAATAGAAGTGGTACAGTTTGTCCATTTGCAGTGATGCACTGTAAAAACCTGGCTGTAGATTTAGGGACCTGAGCTTTTTTTTATTGTAAAAATAACTGGTAGCGATTTTCAATTTACAATAATTCGGTGTAAAAACCACTGCTAAAATCCTGGCCACTAAGATACAGTTTCTTCTTTTTTTTGGCGTACGGAAGGTACGATAGGCATTAAAACAAGTTATGTTGGTACACCAACACCAAAAAAGGTGTGCAGCTATGTGAGATTTTGTGTCTCCCATGCCTGCCATGTCCAGGGTAGGACAGGGGACGGAAGAAGGGTTGAAGGTCACGAGAAGGAGGAGGATGGAGAGGTAAAAAAATATGAATAAATAAGGGGAGGGGGTTAGAAGAGCAGGAACGTCCTTTTGAAATCTCTTTCAGCTAGTTTTAACAACCCTCACTAGACATTTATAAGCATAGTGGGGAGAGGACGCACAGGCTGGGGGGGCTCAGAACGCAGCTGTGGAAAGCCTGGTGAAGTGGAAATTAAAGCCGACACACTGTGGGGGCTCTGTGTCAGGGGTTTATTTTCTGTGTGTGTGTGGGTGTGGGTGTGTGTGTGTGCTCTCGTAAGCATATGGGCTGCCATACAAGGTTGAGGAAGACGAGGCTGAAGACGAGGAATGATTCTATACGTTCACGCCGGCCAGAGTGTTATGAGAAGTTTCCAGTGAGCTCAGTGAATAATTTCAGTATGGTCGCGTGAAGCCGCAACATGAGGTTGCTGTGTAATTTACTTGGCCTGCTCCTTTAAGAAAAGGCAGCGCTCATCACTGTGAGGTCCATGTAACCTCCAAACACGCAGACTTCAGTCACTTCTTCCTCCTCCTCCTCCTTCCAAAGTACGCTCGCTCCAGCCTGCTCTCTGACCTTGTAATCATGAGGGTCAACGATGGCGTGCCTGCCAGCAAGAGCACACACACACACACACACGCACGCACACACGCACACTCACACACACACAGAGAAGGCCTTCGGGAGTCTTCTCTCCTCACGTCCAGTGGTGTGCTCTGGTTTCGGACTCAGTCCCGGGCCTCCATTTAGAGGTTCTGCTGTTGTCTGAGCAAACAAAGCAGGGCCCCCAAGACGGCGCAGTAACAACAAGGCCTGCTCGTATTTTTCCTGCTCGCACTGAAAAGAGTGTTTCCCCTGACTTTTCTCCGTCAGCCCCTGTGAATGTTTTCATTCTAAACAGCACGGCGGGGGCACTGAGCCCCGGTATGTGGGCCGCACAGACGCGTGTATGTGTGTGTGTGTGTGTGTGTGTGTGTGTGTGTGTGTGTGTGTGTGTGTGTGTGTGTGTGTGTGTGTGTGTGTGTGTGTGTGTGTGTGTGTGTGTGTGTGTGTGTGTGTGTGCATCTTAAAGGTGATGTAGGCTTAAGCTTCAGATTCTGCATGCTGACTCTGTACTTTTCTAGGCACCGTCCAATTTCTGCCCGCTACTACTTGGTATCAATTCACGTAAAATGAAAATGTGCCGTATTTCGATACCTTTGGCCGGTTGCGGAATAAACACCGGCTCAAACACTTGCAAAGGAAACAAGCACTCAAGCAGCATTCAGAGCATTCAGCCAAACTGTCTCAAGGTAATGTTGCATTTTTCAACGCTAACAAAGCAACTACCGTATTTTTCGGACTATAAGTCGCTTCGGAGTATAAGTCGCACCGGCCGAAAATGCATAATAAAGAAGGAAAAAAACATATATAAGTCGCACTGGGGTATAAGTCGCATTTTTTGGGGAAATTTACTTGATAAAACCCAACACCAAGAATAGACATTTGAAAGGCAATTTAAAATAAATAAAGAATAGTGAACAACAGGCTGAATAAGTGTACGTTATATGACGCCTAAATAACCAACTGAGAACGTGCCTGGTATGTTAACGTAACATATTATGGTAAGAGTCATTCAAATAACTATAACATATAGAACATGCTATACGTTTACCAAACAATCTGTCACTCCTAATCGCTAAATCCCATGAAATCTTATACGTCTAGTCTCTTACGTGAATGAGCTAAATAATATTATTTGATATTTTACGGTAATGTGTTAATAATTTCACACATAAGTCGCTCCTGAGTATAAGTCGCACCCCCGGCCAAACTATGAAAAAAACTGCGACTTATAGTCCGAAAAATACGGTATGCCTGATAGAAAACACTGAAACGTAAAGTAAGGTTCCACTTTCCCAAAATGTTCTACTTTGATGCTACATAACTTTGGATTTTCCATAGACATGCTACTGAACAGCAATAGCAATTTTATAAGGCGATTTCAACACCTCCAAATTTGGTAAGGAAAACTACAACTAGATGCACATTAAAATCAAACAAAGTATGTAATAGGTACTGTACAATACTTAGAGTATAAACACTTTGTAGGGTGCAACAGTAAGTCTAGACAGACATTCAGCCACATGGCAAAGACTACTTCTTAGCTAGGCAACACATCATAGACTATACACTACTGCCATCTAACGTCTTGGAATTGCAATCGCATGCAACTATGCAAACCATATAATACTTGCAAATAAGGCTATGAAAAAACAACTGGACATCACAGTTATCCTAATCAGCTAGTTATTACATTTGTATTTTATTAGCAAACAATTAACCTTTTTAACATACATAAAAGTAACGAAAATGTATACTGTATGGATTCCCGGGTACCATGAATTGGTAAGGTATCAGTTCAAATGTAAAAGTAGTCCGTAGTCATGTACATGTGGTCAGTGAACACATCACAGCAGTAAGTAAAATTGGTGGAATTGATCCATGTGAACACGTCCAATAGACAAGAGATTTGAGGAAGCTGTCGCCATTGTCGAGGCCTAACTTGTCTATATTTCGTCAACGCAGTCAATTTTTTTACCAGTGAAGAATTTCAGAATGTAATGTCTGTTAAGGCTCAATGTCCGTTCAAATTGTGCGTAATCTACAGCTTTTATCTCTTATTTCATAAGCAAGTTTCCCTGAAAAAAAAAAGTTCATTATTACTTTAAAAAGAACAAAAACTTACCTTTTATTTAACTAGGAAAAAATCCCATTGAGATTAAAAAAATATTTTTCAAGGGGGCCCTGGCCAAGAGGCAGCAAAGTTACACTTACAATTACATTACACATTAAAATGACAGGATGGACATCAATTAAAACACTTACAGATAACTGGGGCTGCTTCAAATTCTCTCAGTTTAGATTTAAGAGCATTTGAGGATAAAAAATCAGTCAGCTTCCAGTCTCTTTATAACATATTCCAAGCACAAGGAGCTGCATAGACAAAAGAGTTGGTACTTCTCTGAGAAATCAATGTACAAATGTAATCGGGCAGTAATCCCAGAAGAGCCTTGTAAATAAAAGTGTACCAATGACACTGTCAGAGTAGGCCATCCCACCCGAGAGTACAAGTCACAGTGGTGAGTCATGGCTCTACCGTTTGTGATGAACCTCAAAGAAGCATGGTAAACACAGTCCACCATCTGAAGACAGGAACGAGTAACATTCATATAAAAAAGATCACCATAATCAAGCACAGATAAAAAAGTGGCAGAGACAAGGCGCTTTATTACACCAAAAGAAAATCATCTCTTATTACGGACGAAAAAACCCAATTTAAGTTTTAGTTTCTTCACCAATAAAATGTTTAAAAGTGAGAGAGTCATCAATTAAAACACAAAGGTATTTATATTCATGCACCACTTCTATGATATTCCCTTCGAGAGTGGACACTACCGGGGGAGTTTGAGCCACCTTCCTATGTTTGGAAAACAGCATAAGTTGTGTCTTGTCAGCATTGAGAACCAGTTTTAATAATAATAATATTTGTAAAAAGCACTTTCCATTGAGCAAACAACCTCAAAGTGCTACAGTGTATTAAAAAAATAAAATAAAAAGATAATAAAAAGAAATAAAAACTAGAACTAGCACGCATACATCTAAAAAAAGGTTTTTTTAAAAAGAAGGGTTTTTCAATCTTTTTTAAAAGCATCCACAGTCTGTGGTGCCCTCGGGTGGTCAGGGAGAGCGTTCCACAAACTTTGAAGTCTGTTTGTTCACAGCGCTACTTCTCTGAAAATAATACACATTCATTTTTGTGCTTAGCCAAGACTAAAAGTAAACCGATAACATTCTTTTGTCCAAAATACTATACGTTGTTTCTCTGGCTAACGCTGACAGCCTACTAAATGCTACATGTTTCGATTCAATGTTACCAGTGTGAAAATACCATGAACACACCAACAAAGTGATGATTGATCGTCTCACGGCTGCTATGTAGGCTATTCGCCGTCTCTTTATCGGCTCACTAACCCAAGTTCCTTGGATTTGCTTTCATACTGGGAATGACAAAAATCTCACCAAATCGTTGTTTTGTTTTTTTACTGAAGCGATCATGACAACGATTGTGGCAGTTAACGATGCCGCCCGTTTGCGCCATGTTTAGAACTTCTTAAAGAACAAAAGTTTTGCACATTCTTGCATTCAGCCGTGTATGTAAGCTATTCAGAGGCCAGCAAGACCCACAATGCATTGCAATTATTACATCAAGTAGTGCTGGGCGATGTGGACGAAAAAATATACCTCGATATATTTTTACTTAAACTCGATATTCAATATTATCGCGATATATTTTTCGGTGAAAGTATACATATAAAGCAGGGGTGTCCAAAATGTTTCCACTCAGGGCCACAGACTGAAAAATCAAAGCATGCGGGGGCCATTTTTATATTTTTCCTTTTTTTAAAACCAATACAATATATAGGTTGTTTTTTTTAACCTTTATGGCTTTCCTCAAGTTTGGTCTTCGGTACCCGGAAGGGTCTCAGTCATAAAAATGTTAGAAATAAGTCATAAATTATTATTTTTTCATTTAACGCTTGAATCACGAGATCAACTTCAGGTCTGTCGTTATAACGTTCTTTTAAATTTTGTTTTTATGTTTATGCCCTTTATGTCAAAACCCTTATTTATATGGCAAACACACAAACTATGCAACATTTTCCCCCAAAACATTTCGAAGTGGAATATTTGATGTGAAGTAATTGGAACCTTAAATAGGTCAATAATTCATAACAATAAAAAAATAAAAAGAATAGGTGTTGAAAATAAGCCACATTTTTTTTTTTTTACTATTAACGCTTAAGTCTGTAGATCTGTTGATTATACGATTTTATAACTTTTTCAATTTTTTTTGTTTGTTTGTTTGTTTGTTGCCCTTTTTGTGAAAGAAAACTTTGTTTCGCACAAAATATGCAATATTTTCCCCCCAAAATATTTCAAAGTGGAATTGTTCCAGTGAAGTAATTGGAGCCTTCAATAGGTCAATAACAGTCCGCATGGCAGCTTTGTGTTATTAGTGTCAACATTGCCACTTTTTCTTGTTACATTTCACCTGTTTACTCTTTTATTACACTTTTTCATGTTTTATATTTTTATTGTAGTATTTGCAGAATGTGCCGGGGGCCGTTAACAAATTAGCTGGGGGCCACAAATGGCCCTCGGGCCGCACTTTGGACATGCCTGATATAAAGATATTCATTTTTGAGCGATATTCAGTGAACCTACAGGTCCTATGACTGGCTGACTGACAAATAGTTGGCAGAGCTCTCAAATTTATTTTAAGACGTGCGGTGAAGCCTTACAACACGTTTATAAAATTGTGTCTGAAGTTGATGAATCCATTCATATTTCTATGATTGTTGTTTGTATTGTTTTATATAAATGGCTGTTTTATGTCCCAAGTGTGCCCTGGATAGAGCGGGGAGTGTGCGTCTCTTACCTGATACATTGGCCATTTAATTAGACCAAGGGGGATTGTGTGGAGTGGCTCGGGAAGTTCACAGGGGCTTAGCACAGGAAAGAAGGGAGAGAAAAGCGAGGGAAGGAAATAAAAGACAAGGTGGCTGTAAAAGCGGAGGTGGGGGCACTCACTCGCTTTGTCCCCCTCTAGATTGTTCTCGCTTCAAAATTCTATACCCTCCACTCTATTCCTTATGCTCTTCAAACAGAGAAGACGGAGGCCCCTATCCTCTCAACTGCCCCTCACCCCTCCCCTTTTTTACCCCCTTCACATTCCTCACTGCTTTGTTTTCTCCATGTTTTGCTTATACACCACACACACACACACACCAAAGAACGGGTACCCTTATCCCCAATCATCCCCTCCCCTCCCAAGTCACTATTGAATTAACCAGCACTGGCTAATTATGCTTCCTCTTTTTCTTCTCTCTGTGGCGTCTTTAAGACTAACTCTCTTTTAGCCTGGACTTAGACACACACAAGGTACATTTCTCTTTTGCGGTGCATGTCTGCCTGTCTATGTGCGTGTGTGTGGTGGGGGCTTCATGTTGAAATGTGGGGAGTGGTTGAGTGTATTATTTGATTTAGCTTGTGTCTCCAAATGTCTGTGGTTTGCGCAGGTATTTTCTGTCTGAATCGTTCCATTTCCATTTTTTTTCACTTTTTTTTTAATGAAGACTAAGCGGCATGTTGCTCAAAGGTGTTTGCATGCAACTGTTCAGATTTATTACAGTACACTCATATAATGTATGTGTTTGCAGGTATTTCTTTGCAGTATTGGCCATCCTAACAGTGCTAGGGGTTCTGAACGGATTGGTCCTTCTTCCAGTGTTGCTGTCCTACTTTGGGCCCTATCCTGAGGTAAACATTTGCTTTGCCTAATGATTAAGGGCCTGATCTACTAAGATTCAATATACCACCCCAGCAAACTGCAAACCGCAAACTATAAAATTGTGTGTACTTTAGTGGGTGTCTGCGTGCACAATTAAAAACAAGTGCAAAAATGCAGTATTTTGCGTGAGAAACAACCTAATAGCCAGTTTTCTCTCCAAAATTGCGATTTGAATTGCAATTTTTATATTTTATACATAAAAATGCATAAAACTGCAAAAATAACCAGTGAAGGAAGACATGTTACTTTTAGACTCTTAATCAACATATTTTTGTCTAAAGGTGCCACACATTAAAACAATATGCAATACCGTATTTTCCGCACTATAAGGCGTACCGGATTATAAGGCGCACTTTCAACGAATGGCCTATTTTAAAATGTTGTTCATATATGAGGCGCACCGCATTATAAAGCGCATAGAATAGACGCTACAGTAGAGGTTTGGGTAGTTGTGAGACCTGTTGTGGCTCAATATTGGTCCGGATTATAAAGCGCACTGTCAGCTTTTGAGAAAATTGGAGGTTTTTAGGTGTGCCTTATAGTGCGGAAAATATTGTATGTTACTTTCAAAAATATTTAGCTTTATGTCTACATCATGCTCTTAAACTGAAGAAATAACCGATAAAAACGATACTGTGGTTATAATGTAATCATAAGATATAATAATAATGCATGTAACCCTATAAACTTTTATTTGTTATACTTTAGAATTGTTTACCATTGTACTTAAACTGGATGGCAAATAACTGTTGTATACTAAATAAATACACAAAAAATAAGATGGACTAATTTCTGTAAGCATAAATTTAACTTGAATAAATATTAGACATCTTAAAGTGGATTTTGTAGTCTGAATAGACTAGATGTAACCCAGGCCTGGGCAATTATTTTGACTCAGGGGGCCAAATTTAGGGAAAAAAATGTGTCTGGGGGCCGGTATATCTATTTTTAGGAACACTAATACACAACCTCACAATAATGTCTCATTGAATGACAGACCGCCCTAAAAAACGGATTGGAATTTTAAAATGTTTTACTGAATGAGACACCCAGAATGTACATGAAAATAAAGAATTTGGGATTCACAATATAAACTATGACCGATAAAACACTAAATATTTACAACGTATGAACGTCACAACCCTCTCGATCGACATATTTTACAATCAAGCGAAACGCAACAATAATGCAACAAACACAGCGAAATATGAACGCGAAGGGTAAAAAACAACAACAAAAAACACCTACAATCTGATGTATCACTAAGGCGTTTTAATTCGCAATAATTTGCTAAAGCAACGTTTCTTACCTTCTGGTACCTGCTGATGTGTATTTGGGACTGGCATAAATCCTGAAAAATTGCGTAGTCGATAATCTTCTTTTTCTCTATCTTCTTATTGGACATTCATTCTCTGCTGTTGTCATTTCTAATATAAAGTAGTGTAACGTTCTTACTTATATCTGTCAGTAAACTCGCCATGAAAGCGCTAAAACATACCGGTGTAGTGAGTTTACATTATTCACCCAAGGGACTTTAGTTATTAGAGAGTTCCGGTCGGACGGTTTCTCACGAGACACATTTCCGGTGTGGTTGTTTCCGGATGAGGAGATGCTGCTTTGTTATTGATTTAAGTAAAGTCTGGATGTCATTAAAACAGTTAGCTCCATCTTTTGACACTTCTTCCACTCCCGTCCTTGCACGCTACACCGCTACAACAAAGATGACGGGGAGAAGACGCTGCCGAAAGTGAGCCACGTAAATAAGACCGCCCACAAAACGGAGCATCCCGAAGCGACTGTCAGAAAGCGGCTTGAAGATGATCTGTAAAACATCATCTATGCAACATTTTGACCAAAGAACCACCATTTCAAGTTATGTAGAACACAAGGAAGTGATTTCAATTTAGAAAAAAATAATAATTATATGACTCCTTTAATGCGCCCTATAATCCGGTGTGCCTAACATATGAAAAAAGATAAAAAATAGACCATAGGTGGCACTACAAATTTGGAGTGTCATGAAGAATGCGTGGTATGCTCTTATAATTTAAGTGCCCTTTCCTCTACTTTCATTTATATCCCAGGTGTCTCCAGTGGATGGACGCTGCAGGTTACCCACCCCCGACGCCCCCTCCCACGTGGTCCACTTCTCGGTCCGACCTCAGCCCACGGCGTCTGCCTCGATCACCTCAGGCGCCGCCTCGGACTCCTCAGATTCCGAGTACAGCTCCAACAGCAGCGCGTCGGGCGTCAGCCAGGAGCTGCAGAGCTACAACACGCCCTCTCATAGAGGACAAGCGGGAGTGGAGCAGCAGCAGCAGTACCGCCTCCACACCAGCAGGAGCAGAATAGGCAGGACAGAGGAGGAAAGGAGGGCAGGATCAGGACACAGGCGCTCAGCCAGGCAGCCCGAGCCTGCAGCCTTTAGGATGTCCTCGGTAAGAAGACTTTTGTCACTCTTTTTAGCACAATAAAACTGAACAATTCATTCATCTGTTAAGAATTATTCTTATTGTCAATTAATCTTGTCTTGAAATAATTGAATTGCAATGACAATAACGCTTGAAGTGTCACTTTCCTTAAAATTCTGCCACATCAAACTAATATCCTATTTTAAATCTATTGATGAAATGTTCATATTCCCTATAGTTATTTGGTATTTGTTTATTTTAAACATGCATGTGTACAGTTTCTCATCACAACACGTCCGAAAAGGAGTGGGAAGAAGCAGGTCTTATTTAATCCCACCCCTCTTCCTTTGAATAGCCATTGCTAAAACACTTGTTCACTTCCTGTGATCAATCTGTAGACCAAGGAAATACTTAGCACATATCATGATTATTAATTTTTAATGAACAAACATGCATAAGCTAAACTTTTTACTAGAGATGTCCGATAATGGCTTTTTTGCCGATATCCGATATTCCGATATTGTCCAACTCTTAATTACCGATTCCGATATCAACCGATACCGATATATACAGTCGTGGAATTAACACATTATTATGCCTAATTTTGTTGTGATGCCCCGCTGGATGCATTAAACAATGTAACAAGGTTTTCCAAAATAAATCAAGTTATGGAAAAAAATGCCAACATGGCACTGCCATATTTATTATTGAAGTCACAAAGTGCATTATTTTTTTTTAACATGCCTCAAAACAGCAGCTTGGAATTTGGGACATGCTCTCCCTGAGAGAGCATGAGGAGGTTGCGGTGGGCGGGGGGTTTAGGGGTGGGGTGTATATTGTAGCGTCCCGGAAGAGTTAGTGCTGCAAGGGGTTCTGGGTATTTGTTCTGTTGTGTTTATGTTGTGTTACGGTGCGGATGTTCTCCCGAAACATGTTTGTCATTCTTGTTTGGTGTGGGTTCACAGTGTGGCGCGTATTTGTAACAGTGTTAAAATTGTTTATACGGCCACCCTCAGTGTGACCTGTATGGCTGTTGACCAAGTATGCGGGGCATTCACTTTTGTGTGTGAAAAGCCGTAGATATTTTGTGATTGGGCCGGCACGCAAAGGAAGTGCCTTTAAGGTTTGTTGGCGCTCTGTACTTCTCCCTACGTCCGTGTACACAGCTGCGTTTTAAAAAGTCATACATTTTACTTTTTGAAACCGATACCGATAATTTTGAAACCGATACTGATAATTTCCGATATTACATTTTAAAGCATTTATCGGCCGATAATATCAGCAGTCCGATATTATCGGACATCCCTACTTTTTACTGATCTTTTTTTTAATAATAGAGATTTGTTTTCATTATTGGTAGTACTCTTTTTTGTATTTTTTTATTTAGACATAAAAAATATTTGTCATCTGCACAATTCAAAGAAAAAAAAATAAAACAATAAAGCCTGCTTGTATTTAAAAAAAAAAATAGTACTATGAAAACAAACAAAAAAAATTTAATATTTTGTGTGTACGAAAAGGAGCAGGATGTTATGCCTCATCACTCTGACATGATAATATGATTCTCAATCAATACAATGCATGATCTTACTTTTATTTGCTATTATTATTATTATTTAAGTATTTTTTTTAAAATTTGATTTATTATTGGAATACTAAACATCACTTAATTGTTTCCTTCTCAGGGTTCTCAGGGTTGTAATGCGCGGCCACCACCCAGCACCACTCAACGTAACAGGGACCCCAAGGGCCAGCCGTCCCGGCATGCCCAACCCCCACCCCGCCCACGCACGGACGCTTTTGAATCCTCCACAGATGCCGGGGGCCACTTTGGCGCTCACAGCCACAGAGAACATTCTGCGGGCCATCGGGGGCGCCCCTCCACTCACCACCACCCCAACCCTTACGGCCAGCCCATCACCACGGTGACGGCGTCAGCCTCCGTCACCGTCGCCGTCCACCCCCCCGCCGGCTCCTCTTACCCGGGATACACTGCAACGGACAGTTACTGCCAGGAGGAGCCCTCCTTTCAGGACCCCCATGTGCCTGCGGACCCCCGCACAGGTGAAACGGAGGTGGAGGCCATGGAGCTCCAGGATCTGGAGTTTGAGGAAACTGAAAGCAACAGAGGGAGGCGGGCCAGCTGAGGTACAACCTTTGATTATTAAAAGGTCTCATTTAATAATATTTGTCATTTGTCTTAGAGTGTGTGTTGGAAGTGCATTGTTACAGAATATAGCCTTGATGCTGGAATTAGACCTTTTTAGAGAGTTCTTTTGGTAAGCCTTTCTGGGAACACGTCATTTTGTGTCTGTAGCTTTAATGGTGATGTTAATGAGCCCGGTATTGTGTACTTTTATCTACTTTTTACATATACACTGTAATTCTGCACTTGTCTCAAAATAATAGATGCCATACATCAAATACCATATACAACAACGTAACATTAAGGAGTGGGACAGGAGGACACACATTTAAGCAACTAGCATAGCATTTAAAACATCATCATACTAAGTAGAAATGTCCGATAATATCGCACTGCCGATATTTCGGCCAACGAATGCTTTATCTCCCGGGGCAACCATTCTCCCGAATTTCTCCCGATTTCCACCCAGACAACAATATTGGGGGCGTGCCTTAAAGGCACTGCCTTTGCGTGCCGGCCCAATCACATAATATCTACGGCTTTTCACACACACAAGTGAATGCAAAGCATACTTGGTCAACGGCCATACAGGTCACACTGAGGGTTGGCAGTAAACAACTTTAACACTGTTACAAATATGCGCCACACTGTGAACCCACACCAAACAAGAATGACAAACACATTTCGGGAGAACATCCGCACCGTAACACAACATAAACACAACAGAACAAATACCCAGAGCCCCTTGCAGCACTAACTCTTCCGGGACGCTACAATATACAATATCGGAACATCGGATATCGGCAAAAAAGCCATTATCGGACATCTCTAATACTAAGTTAGCCTATTTGCTGAAGAAAAACAAAAAATATCTAACAAATGTCTCTAGCTGAGGGACACATTGTTGGCAGAGAGCCATGCTTTATTTTAAGATGCATAGTGAAGCCTTTTTTTCTGAGATTTTCTACATTTGGCGCATACTAGGGATATAACCATATTTAAATTTCATATCACGGGTATTGTGACCATAATCATTATCAGTATTGTCACTGTATTGTTAAATGTGCTCAAAAAGTACTTACACACACATTGAAATTAGAGATGTCCGATAATATCAATATTATCGGTCGATAAATGCTTTAAAATGTAATATCGGAAATTATCGGTATCGTTTTTTTTATTATCGGTATCAGGTTTTTATTTTTTTATTTTTTTTTTATTTTTTATTTTTTTATTAAATCAACATAAAAAACACAAGATACACTTACAATTAGTGCACCAACCCAAACAACCTCCCTCCCCCAATTCACACTCATTCACACATAAGGGTTGTTTCTTTCTGTTATTAATATTCTGGTTCCTACATTATATATCAATATATATCAATACAGTCTGCAAGGGATACAGTCCGTAAGCACACATGATTGTGCGTGCTGCTGGTCCACTAATAGTACTAACCTTTAACAGTTATTTTTACTCATTTTCATTATACTAGTTTCTATGTAACTGTTTTTATATTGTTTTACTTTATTTTTTATTCAAGAAAATGTTTTTAATTTATTTATCTTATTTTATTTAAAAAAATGTTTTAAAAAGGACCTTATCTTCACCATACCCGGTTGTCCAAATTAGGCATAATAATGTGTTAATTCCACGACTGTATATATCGGTATCGGTTGATATCGGTATCGGTAATCAAGAGTTGGACAATATCGGAATATCGGATATCAGCAAAAAAGCCGTTATCGGACATCCCTAATTGAAATGTTTAACCAAGTTTATTTAAAAAATAAATAAAATAATATATAGACACACAACACACTACACTTTCCACATTAATACAATAAATATTGTTCTGGCTTTTTCAAACACATACTATTTTAATTTGAGTCTTTAAATATGTTTATCTTCTTTTGTTTTGTTTTCACTTTCACTTTGTGACGTCATGTGATTTCAATTCCTGTTATTATTCCTCTGCATATGGATTGATCTCTCTGTCTAGTAGAGTGCAGCCTGTAGGTGCATTGTTCACTATTAAATATTTTAGTTGCTCAGACAGCAATGTTTTATACAAGTTTAGATTTGGGTATGTTGTTTCTTAGAAATGTCAATGTCTCTTGTATTCATGTTTGCATTTAAGTGTAATACCAGTTGTTCTGCTGTTAGTCATTATACTGTTTATTGTTATATCCTTAGCTCCGGGTGGGAATGAGGCGATATCATGTCCATAAAGAAGGGGGTGTTACTTTTAGACCATCATACAAGTCTGTTTTGCATAACAGATTACCATATATACAATCATTGAAAACATATCTAACAACAGTGTTTGTCTTCCAGTGACGCTGTGTGCGCATGTCATGGCCAAAGATGGACTTTCTTCTCTGTAAAGCTAAGCCTGGCATGGCTCGGTCCAGCCCGGTCCGCCTCTGGTCCTCATCAGCCTCCAGTGTTCCCGTCATGGTGCTCATTGTTACTGTAACTCCATGGTCGCTTGTCCTAAATATGTCTGTCTATATTTAAAAAGTTGTATACATATGTACATATGGAAAAAAAAACAAAGTAACAGACTGGGGCTGCCATATTTGATGGCGTGTGTGTGTGTATGCGTGCATGCTTGTGTGTGTGTGTGTGTGTGTGTGTGTGTGTGTGTGCGTGTGTGATAGAGGTTTATTTACTGTTCACTCCTCTGAATCGATGCCAATTTGGAAGATTCATTAGGTCACTGCTCACAATATGTTGATAACATCGTACAATTTGAACTATGCAATTGTATAACGGAGTGGAAGGTGCGAGTGTGTTTGTGTGTATAGAGTAACACAATGTCTTTGAACGTACTAGGGATGGGCACTATAGGGGGGAAAAATATATTTCATTTTTTTAAATATTTACGCTCATGGTGTTATGACCTCCTAAATCCGTGCCAGAGCAGAATAGTGTGAGTTAAGCTCGACTTCCTCTAATTTTTAACCCAAGTAACACGTCAAATAGAATTTGCCAGGCAAGTACCATGTTTGTTTTTCCTCCCTCAGGGCAGTAAACAATACTTTTTCAATAATTGTTTTTTAAAAATAATTTCTGCATATTTAATTTGTACGGTTCTAAGATTTTAATTGGGTTTTTATTAGAGTTGTCCGATAGTATCGGACTGCTGATATTATCGGCCGATAAATGCTTTAAAATGTGATATCGGAAATTATCGGCATCGGTTTCAAAAAGTAAAATGTATGACTTTTTAAAACGCAGCTGCACGAAGTGGTACCCAAACGTAGGGAGAAATACAGAGCGCCAATAAACCTTAAAGGCACTGCCTTTGCGTGCCGGCCCAATCACATAATATCTACGGCTTTTCACACACACAAGTGAATGCAAGGCATACTTGGTCAACAGCCATACAGGTCACACTGAGGGTTGCCGTATAAACAACTTTAACACTGTTACAAATATGCGCCACACTGTGAACCCACACCAAACAAGAATGACAAACACATTTCGGAAGAACATCCGCACCGTAACACAACATAAACACAACAGAACAAATACCCAGAACCCCTTGCAGCACTAACTCTTCCGGGACGCTACAATATACACCCTTCGCTACCCCCAACGCTCCCCCCAACTCAACCCCGCCCACCTCTACCTCCTCATGCTCTCTCAGGGAGAGCATGTCCCAAATTCCAAGCTGCTGTTTTGAGGCATGTTTAAAAAAAAAAAATGCACTTTGTGACTTCAATAATAAATATGGCAGTGCCATGTTGACATTTTTTTCCATAACTTGAGTCGATTTATTTTGGAAAACCTTGTTACATTGTTTAATGCATCCAGCGGGGCATCACAACAAAGTTAGGCATAATAATGTGTTAATTCCACGACTGTATATATCGGTATCGGTTGATATCGGAATCGGTAGTTAAGAGTTGGACAATATCGGATATCGGCAAAAAAAACATTATCGGACATCTGTAATTTTAAGCCTATGTCATGTATTAGTTTCACCTTGTAAATCTGATTGCGGGAATAAACGTACCTCTGCATAATATTCTAATTGACTCACACCTGTACATAACACCTGCGTACCACCAGTTTGATAAGTGCAAGAACCATGTTTGTTTTTGCTTCCGAAGGGCAGTTAAACAATACTTTTTATTAATTGTATTTTAAATACATTTTACATTTTTTTCCCCCGATAATTTCTGCATATTTCATGCGTATAGTTCTAAGATTATAAAAGTTTTTTTTTGTATTAAATCCCCTGGTGACATTCCTGCACTGCAAAAAGTCAGTGTTCTAAAACAAAACAAAAAAAAAAAGAGTTTTTTTTTATTTGAACTAAGCAAAATTATCTGCCAATAAAACAAGAAAATTCGGCTTGTCAAGACTTTCCAAAACAAGTAAAATTAGCTAACCTCAATGAACCCAAAAATACCTTAAAATAATTATATTCTCACTAATAACAAGTGCACTTATCTTGGTAGGAAAAAAAATTAGGCCTTTTTGCTCAATATGTTGAAAAATATTCTTAAATGAAGTACCGTATTTTCCGCACTATAAGGCGCACCGGATTATAAGGTGCACCTTCAATGAATGGCCTATTTTAAAACTTTGTTCATATATAAGGCGCACCACATTATAATAATTGTAATTTTGTTTTCGATAATTTCTGCATATTTCATGCGTATAGTTCTGAGATTATAATTGTTTTTTTTTATTAAATCCCTTGGTGACATTCCTACACTGCAAAAAGTCAGTGTTCTAAAACAAGAAAAAAAAAATACAAAAATTAGGGGTATTTTATTTGAACTAAGCAGAATTATCTGCCAATAGAACAAGAACATTCGGCTTGTCAAGACTTTCCAAAACAAGTAAAATTAGCTAACCTCAATGAAGCCAAAAATACCTTAAAATAAGTATATTCTCACTAATAACAAGTGCACTTTTCTTGGTAGGAAAAAAATGAGACCTTTTTGCTCAATATGTTGAAAAATATTCTTAAATTAAGTAAATACTAGTGCCATTATCTTCACATAATGATATGCGCTCGGCATCATGAATTTTTTTCTTTCATGCTTGAAGTAAGAAATTATTACTTTAAAAAAGTCGTTTTATACTTGTGAGTGTTGATGACACAGCTTTGCAACAGTTGATATTCTAGTTTCAAGCATGTTTTACTCAATATAAGTCATCAAATCTCAGCAACAAGCTGTAATATCTTACTGAGATCATTTAGGACCAAAACCCTTAAAACAAGTAAAACACTCTAACATAAAATCTGCTTAGTGAGAAGAAGTATCTTATCAGACAGAAAATAAGCAAATATCACCCTTATTTGAGATATTTAATCTTACTTTATGGCACTGCCAGTTCTTTTTAGGCTTATTTCAAGGTGAATCAACAGCGCCTCTACTGGTCACAGCTCGTACTGCACTCAATTGCTTCAATTGATTGAAACTTGTATTAGTAGATTGCACAGTACAGTACATATTCCGTACAATTGACCACTAAATGGTAACACTCGAATAAGTTTTTCGACCTGTTTAAGTCGGGGTCCACGTAAATCAATTCATGGTAAATCCCACAAACAATTAAAGGAATCCACCAGTGTGCTCATCCCTAGAAGACAGATCCGAACCAACTTTAAAGCTCATTTAAAAACGATGAGAGACATTGTTAACTAGTGCGTGTGTGTATGAAAAGGTGTGCAGGTATGCATGTTGAACCATTATCACAACCCTGTGGTAGTTTTGTAACAATAACTGTTTTAACTCGACACGCTATGCGTGCTATTTAAGACGAGCAGATACAATATGAAGACTTTTTCTCTTTTTTTTGTTGTTGTAAAGTTTGTTTTTCAAGTCACTGCCTCTGCATTGGGAACCTGTTAGTGCACTCAGAGTCATATCAATGTGTTTTTGTTTAACCGTAGCAGGCTTAAAGGTTTCATCCACCTCAGAAACTTCTGGAACAGGGTCTAAATAGTGGGACTTTGCGTCTAGCGGATAAGCTAACGACATACTGTACAAGTGGGCACTTGACTTCATTTCAACTCAGTAGCTCTTTTTTTGTTTTGTTCCTCCTTCTCGCCAACCGATAAGCTAGCCAGCCAATATAGCCTGCTAACGGCTAAACGCTACATGACCATACCGTCCTCCATTTTTGTTTGTGTCTTTTTAGTTTTAGTGTGACGACAGTATAAAAACAAGCTGCCCTTCGACATATTCTCCACATGTTAGTGCTAACTGGACCCCCCCCCCCCTCTCCCCCCTGTAGACGTGAATGTGTAGACGCCTCATTGTTGCTAGGATACGTAAACATCTCCGCCATATTGGATGGGGCAGATCTGCAAGGAAATGGACCAAACTTCACGAATCGGGAGTCCACTGTGTTCTGTGCCAGCACTTCATAGTACTACCGTATTTTTCGGAGTATAAGTCGCACCGGCCGAAAATGCATAATAAAGAAGGAAAAAAACATATATAAGTCGCACTAGAGCAGGGGTGTCCAAACTTTTTCCACTGAGGGCCGCACACGGAAAAATTGAAGCATGCGGGGCCCATTTTGATATTTTTCATTTTCAAACCAAAACAAAATATATGGATTCTTCCTTTTTTAACCTTTAGGGCTCCCGGGGACCATAAAGGGTCTCAGTCATTAAAACGTTAAAAATAAGTCAAATTATTGTTATTTTTTTTAATTTAACGCTTACAGTAAATCTTTATATCAACTTCAGGTTCATAAAAAGTAAAAAAAAAATTTTAAAAAAAGGTTTTATGCCTTTTCTGTCAAAGACAATTTTGTTTTTTATAGTAAAATTGGAAATATGCAGTATTTAGTCATTAGAGCTCTAAAATATCAATAATGCAGGACACCATTGATTTTAATTCTTTAATATTTTTGAGTAATCACAGTGAAAATATTAATAAAATCCCACTAAATATATTTGGGATCCAAAAGGTCCCCCACTCATAAAGTGATACATTTTTATTAGTTTTTTTTTTACTTTCAACACTTAAGTTACGAGATCAACTTCAGATATATCTGTCGATTTTACGTTTGAACTATTATTTTGTTTGTTTTTATACTTTTTTGTCAAAGAAAACTTTGATGTTTTTATATGGCAACCACACAATATATGCAATATTTTTTCCAACATTTTAAAGTGACATTTTTGAAGTAATTGGAACCATGAATATGTCAATAATTCATTATAACATAGATTTTTTGTCTTTTTTTTTTTTTTAACAATGGCAAAAAAAAAGATTAGATGAGATTTCACCTCATTTCACTTTTTTAAATGTTTATTTTTATTTTTGTAATACTATCAATTTTGCAATTTTTGCAGAATGTGTGGCGGGCCGGTAAACAATTAGCTGCGGGCCGCAAATGGCCCCCGGGCCGCACTTTGGACACCCCTGCACTAGAGTATAAGTCGCATTTTTTGAGGAAATGTATTTGATAAAACCCAACACCAAGAATAGACATTTGAAAGGCAATTTAAAATAAATAAAGAATAGTGAACAACAGGCTGAATAAGTGTACGTTATATGAGGCATAAATAACCAATTGAGAACGTGCCTGGTATGTTAACGTAACATATTATGGTAAGAGTCATTCAAATAACTATAACATATAGAACATGCTATACGTTTACCAAACAATCTGTCACTCCTAATCGCTAAATCCCATGAAATCTTATACGTCTTGTCTCTTACGTGAATGAGCGGAATAATATTATTTGATATTTTACGGTAATGTGTTAATAATTTCACACAGAAGTCGCTCCTGAGTATAAGTCGCACCCCCGGCCAAACTATGAGAAAAACTGCGACTTATAGTCCGAAAAATACGGTAATCAGTCAATTAGCTTGGTAAAACCATGTTCTGATAGACAAACACATTCAAAAGGTACGGTCGTGGTCAAAAGTTTACATACACTTGTAAAGAACATAACGTCATGGCTGTCTTGAGTTTCCAATCATTTCTACAACTCTTGTTTTTTTTTTGTGATAGAGTGATTGGAGCACATACTTGTTGGTCACAAAAAAAACATTCATGAAGTTTGGTTCTGTCATGAATTTATTAAGGGTCTACTGAAAATGTGACCAAATCTGCTGGGTCAAAAGTATACATACAGCAACATACATTATCAATTTTGGTGACGTACAAAGGTCTGGCCTCTTAACTTCATGTCATCGGCGGTCACTTGAACACTACCATACCATACCATACCAACTTTATTTATAAAGCCCTTTAAAAACAACCACAGTTGAAGAACAAAGGGCTGTACACCACACTATGGACTGGACTCTCGCTGTTATGTTGGATCCACTATGGACTGGACTTTCACAATATTATGTCAGACCCACTCGACATCCATTGCTTTCAGTCTCCCCTAGAGGGGCGGGGGTTACCCACATATGCGGTCCTCTCCAAGGTTTCTCATAGTCATTCACATCGACGTCCCACTGGGGTGAGTTTTTCCTTGCCCTTATGTGGGCTCTGTTCCCGAGGATGTCGTTGTGGCTTGTGCAGCCCTTTGAGACACTTGTGATTTAGGGCTATATAAATAAACATTGATTGATTGATTGATTGAAAGAAAGAAATAGAGGCAAAAGACAGACTAAAAAATAACATTTAAAACAGAAGTAAAAGTACAATTATTTGGATAAAAAGCAGTTAAAAAGTTAAAAACCGTCAAAAAAGTTAAAACAGTTTAAAGTCTCATGACGATCCTCCTGGTAGGGGTGTATTCCTTTATGGAGGATGCCTGTGCGTGACTTTGTTTAACGTGGGGAGACTGGTGCACAAACAGTCACCACACGATCCTTGGCAGAATCGGGTCAGGGTCCAGTGGCATGGATTCCAAGACAACTGGAGACCCTTTTCTGCTGCAGCCTTCTACCGCCATCACAGGCGTTGTGGTAGTTCTTAAATCTACCGTCTTCCGCCTGCTCCGCCGTTGAGGTCTTCACCGTATCCCTGGCTAGGGGGCAGTCAGGTACTAGGCCTTTGCCAGGGGCCACCTGGGGTAACAGTAGTAAAGGGGTTAACCTCCTAGTAACCCAAGACCCACATAGAGGAGCCTCCACTGCCGGATGCACTTTAACGTCACGCTCAGGACACATAAACACTTCATGTGGGTGGTTTATGATTGACGACACCTGTCGACTTCTCTGAGCCCATTTAAATAGAGCTCATGTGATGCAGTCATTAGACTCGGTCACAAACGCGACAATGGGAAAGTCAAAGGAAAGGCATTGACTTGAATCATTGACTTGAACAAGTCAGGAAAGTCACTTGGAGCCTTTTCAAAGCAGCTTAAGGTCCCAAGAGCAACTGTGCAGACAATTGTTCGTAAGTATAAAGTGCATGGCACAGTTTTGTCACTGCCACGATCAGGAAGAAAACGCAAGCTATCACCCGCTGCTGAGAGAAAATTGGTCAGGATGATCAAGAGTTGGAAGCTGCTGGAACACAGGTGTCAGTGTCCACAGTCAAGCGGGTTTTGCATCGCCATGGACTGAGAGGCTACCATGCAAGAAGAAAGCCCTTGCTCCAGAAGTGACACCTTAGGGCTTGTCTAAAGTTTGCTGCAGATTACATGGACAAAGATAAGACCTTCTGGAGGAAAGTTCTGTGGTCAGATGAAACAAAAATCGAGCTGTTTGGCCACAATACCCAACGATATGTTTGGAGGAGAAATCCCAGAAACACCATTCCTAGTAATACTACCAGTGGTAGTATTATGCTCTGGGCCTGTTTTGCTGCCAATGGAACTGGTGCTTTACAGAGAGTAAATGGGACAAGGAAAAAGGAGGATTACCTCCAAATTCTTCAGGACAACCTAAAATCATCAGCCCGGATGTTGGATCTTGGGTGCAGTTGGGTGTTCCAACAGGACAATGACCCCCAAACACACGTCAAAAGTGGTAAAGGAATGGCTAAATCAGGCTAGGTTTTTGAATGGCCTCCCCAGAGTCCTGACTTAAACGTGTGGACAATGCTGAAGAAACAAGTCCATGTCAGAAAAACAACAAAATTAGCTGAACTGCACCAATTTTGTCAAGAGGAGTGGTCAAAAATTCAACCAGAAGCTTGTGGATGGCTACCAAAAGCGCCTTATTGCAGTGAAACTTGCCAAATATTAACATTGCTGTATGTATACTTTTGACCCAGCAGATTTGGTCACATTTTCAGTAGACCCATAATAAATTCATAAAAGAACCAAACTTCACGAATGTTTTTTGTGACTAACAAGTATGTGCTCCAATCACTCTATCACAAAAAAAATAAGAGTTGTTGAAATGATTGGAAACTGAAGACAGCCATGACATTATGTTCTTTACAAGTGTATGTAAACTTTTAACCACGACTGTATGTTTTCAGTCCTTACATGTTAGCTGTGAAAGATAATCCCATGAGATCCGGTTTGGACCGGTTTGGTGCAATTCCACGCAGCACATCTCGGTTCGCTCTTGCCCCCTCCAATATGGCGTCGACGTATGAATGCCAAATGTTACAGTCCTTTCTTGCCATCACTTCCTGTTTAATCAGTGTCACTTCCTGTCACGTGAGCTGCTTGCGTAAAATAGGTTGTTTTTGTTGTTTTTGTTTTTTATATTCTCCACTTGTCATATTGGCATTCGTGGGTGGAATCCAAGCCGGCAACTATTTTATTCAATTTTTAATGTTTTTTGTTTGTTTGTTTGTTTTCAACACTCAATTGCGATATTTATATTTTTTGTAATATAAAGTGTTTGTTTTTTTTTCTTTTCATTATTGTTGTGATGCCAGTGGATGACAAATGCAGGGATTTTTATTGTAAAAAAAACAAACAAAAAACACTATTACAGTTTAATGTTTTGTCATTAATGGAGTTTTGATCTGTATAAAGTGCTTACTAATGTTAAATAGGAGAGAAGATTATATAACATTTTACACTACAGGTCTCATCATAGCTCTTAGAGGATTTTTAAATGGAAACAAAAAGATCAGCGATTCTTCCGGCCAGTTGGCGTGGATCTAAGCTGGGTTTTTTTTCAGTTACAAAGATAAATGTATGCCATATAATTTATTTATATGAAAATTTATTTTTGTAGTGTACATAGTAGTTGTCAAGGCTATTTGACAGAAGTATATTTTAAAGAGTTTATATGTAATAATATTACATTATAACGGGAAAGGAGAGTTAAAGAAAAAAAAAAGGTGCACACTTTTGATCTGATATCGTCTTCTCAGACAACATCAACACCTCCCCTTCAGTATTACACAGCTGTGTGCGTGGCCATCCAAGTGGAACATTGTACTAGCTCGCAAAATATTCAATATGTTCAAACACTGATAGAAATCTAACAAATAATAAAAATATAACTTATTTGTGTCTTTGTTCATAACTTTAATAAAATAAAAAAAAATTGGAATTGCAAACATTATTTGTGTATGTCTTTCTTACCCTTTTTTTTAATTGTTTTATTTCTTGGTCCAAATTGTGCTTTTCAGACTAAAGTGAAACAAACAAGCAGCAAATGAAGGCCTGGCAAAGAATCGCATGGCAGGAAACTGATAGAACAGACGGACGATGACCTTGAACATACTTTGAAGGCAACTGAACAATGCTTGAAGGCAAATGAACGGAATATTCTTCAATGGTCAAGTTTTAATGATGTGCGATACCACTTATTTTCTTTCCAATCCGATGTCAGGTCAAATTCAGGCTGATGTCGACAATGCCAATCTGATACCTTGTGTATTTTTACATAATACCAAATCTATGGAGGAAAAAAACCTGTAAAAATGTAAGGAAAAAGAGGAAAAAAATCGGAATATAATGAAGAAAAAAAAAGCTGAAATTTCAATTAATAATAATAATAATAATAATAATAAACTAGGGTTGTACGGGAGTTCAAACCCCAGCCGAGTCATACCAAAGACTATAAAAATGAGACCCATTACCTCCCTGCTTGACACTCTGCATCAAGGATTGGAATTGGGGGTTAAATCACCAAAATGATTCCCGGGCGCGGCCACCGCTGCTGCTCACTGCTCCCCTCACCTCCCAGGGGGTGATCAAAGGTGATAAGTCAAATGCAGAGGATAATTTCATAATTTCACCACACCTAGTGTGTGTGTGACAATCATTGGTACTTTAACTTTAACTTAACTTTATAATACCAAATCTATGGGGTGTAAAAATGTAAGGAAAAAGAGAAAAAAAATCGGAATATAATGAAAAAAAAAGCTGAAATTTAAATTAATAATAAACTAGGGTTGTACGGTAATGATAATAATAATAGATTTTATTTGTAAAAAGCACTTTACATTGAGTAAACAACCTCAAAGTGCAACAGTGTATTACATTTTTTTTTTTTAAAAACTAGAACAGCCAAATAGCTAAAACTAGTATGCATATATCTAAAAAAAAAAAAAAAAAGGCTTTTTTTAAAAAGAAGGGTTTTTAAGCCTTTTTTTAAAAGCATCCACAGTCTGTGGTGCCCTCAGGTGGTCAGGGAGAGCGTTCCACAGACTGGGAGCGGCGGAGCAGAAGGCCCGGTCTCCCATTGTTCGTAGCTTTGTCCTCGGAGGTTGGAGGAGGTTAGCCTGTCCGGAGTGGAGATGTCGTGTGGAGGATTTGGGGGTGAGTAGTTCTTTGGTATACCGGTATTAGTATAGTACCGCGATACTAATGAATCATATTCGGTACTATACCGCCTCCAAAAAGTACCGGTCCTGCAAGTAGATTAATAACTCATTTTCTACCACTTGTCCCTCATAATGTTGACAAAATAATAGAATGTAAAATGACACAATATGTTACTGCATACGTCAGCAGACTAAATTAGGAGCCTTTGTTTGTTTACTTACTAATAAAAGACAAGTTGTCTTGTATGTTCACTATTTTATTTAAGGACAAACTTGCAATAAGAAACATATGTTTAATGTACCCTAAGATTTTTTGTTAAAATAAAGCCAATAATGCAATTTTTTTGTGGTGCCCTTTATTTAGAAAAATATTGGAAAGTATCAAAATAATTTTGGTACCGGTACGAAAATATTGGTATCTGGACAACACTATAATAAACTTAGTAACCTATAACACAAAGGTTACGTATATAATATCTGTTTTTATAACACAAAGGTTACGTATATAATATCTGTTTTTATATATATATATATATATATATATATATATATATATATATATATATATATATATATATATATATATATATATATATATATATATATATATATATATATATATATATAACAAAATAGACCTCCCACCCCATACTTGACTTTTCAGTCTAAATTATTGGATGGTCTCAAAATAAAATATACTTAAAATATGTACAAAGTTTAGTTAGTTAAAAAATTAAATAATGCTAGGTTATGAATGAATTAAAAAAATTACAACCATAATAAACATTGTTAAACGTGTAACTGAACAATAATATTTTCATACAGGCAGAAGTTTTTAACACATGCAGTTACACAAAAAATGTTACGGTACATTAAACATATGTTTCTTATTGCAAGTTTGTCCTTAAATAAAATAGTGAACATACAAGACAACTTGTCTTTTAGTAGTAAGTAAGCAAACAAAGGCTCCTAATTTAGTCTGCTGACATATGCAGTAACATATTGTGTCATTTTACATTCTATTATTTTGTCAAAATTATTAAGGACAAGTGGTAAAAAATGAATTATTAATCTACCTGTTCATTTACTGTTAATATCTGCTTACTTTCTCTTTTAACATGTTCTATCTACACTTCTGTTCAAATGTAATAATCACTTATTCTTCTGTTGTTTGATACTTTACATTAGTTTTGGATGATACCACACATTTGGGTATCAATCCGATACCAAGTCGTTACAGGATCATACATTGGTCATATTCAAAGTCCTCATGTGTCCAGGGACATATTTCCTGAGTTTATAAACATAATATAAATGTCAAAAAAAAAAACGAAAGAAGATTTTGTGATGCTAAAAAATATTGATGTAATCATAGTAGTATTGACTAGATACGCTACTTTACTTGGTATCATTACAGTGGATGTTAGGTGTAGATCCACCAATGGTGTTTGTTTACATTTTGACGCCGGTGAGCTACGGTGTGTAGTGACGCATGTTTAGCTATTCCTCGTCCTGCAGGGATAATACTTGTAAGAAACTTACTTTATTTGTCGCCATGGAGACGAGGATTAGTGATTTAGAAGTAGCTACAACACTGCCGACTGCGGCTGGATGTTTCAGGTTTATAACTCCACCTTTATCGTTAGTTTTTAAGCCAAAATGCGTCCGTTCTCCCTTTTCTGTCTACACACTGTGTCTGCTTGTAAGTACTCTGTGATTGTGCGCTGCCGAACACGCTCCTCTGCTCGTAAACCAGCAATGACACGACGTGAAGACGACGAGGGGCGTGGGGGGGACCGGTACTTTTTAGAGGCGGTATAATACAGAATATGATTCATTGGTATCGCGGTACTATACTAATAAAGGTATACCACACAACCCTAGTTCAGGGGTGTCCAAACATTGCCCACCAAAAGCTGCATACAGAAAAAGTCAAAGTATGCGGGCCGTATTGATTTATAATTATTAGTTATTTCAGCTTTTTCTCATGACATACCAATTTTTTTATCTTTGTCTTACATTTATCACTGTTGTTTTCCCCCATGTAAATATAGAATAAAAAATAACAATACGATTGTGCAACCGCATAAACTAGTGTGTCAAAAATTTTGCCTGTACAAAAATATTAATATTCAGTTACATATTTAACATTGTTTATAATGGTTGTTGTAATATTTCAAATTAATTCATAAGTTAGTATTATTTTATTATTTAATTAACTAACCAACTGAACTTGGTTTATATGCTAAGGATATTTTATTTTTATTTTGAGAGATTCTACATTTTTTCAAATTAGTTTGTAGGTTAGTATTGTTTTATTATATTATTTAACTGACTAAACTTTGTTTATTTTTTTTCCTATATTTTATTTTTATTTTAGATCAAAATGTTTCCCACCAAGGGCTGCAAACTGAAAAGTCAAGTATGGGGGGGCCATTTTGATGTTTTTTTATAAAAAAAATTAAAAAAGCTCAAATCAGATATTGTATGTATTCAAAAAGAAAACTTTGTGTTACAGGTGACTAAGTATATTCTTATTAATTATTAGTTTTAAATGTTCGGCTACATAACATTCCGATTTTTTACTCCTTTTTTTTTTCTTACCTTTTTACTGTTGTTTTTTTGTTACATAGTTGTTATTTTTTTTTTTTTTTTTTTTTTTTTTTTTAATTTCAAACAACATTTAAAAAAAAAAACACAAGATACACTTACCATTAGTGCATCAACCCAAGAAAACCCTCCCTCCCCCATTCACACTCATCCACACTCATTTACACAAAAGGAGCTGTCTCTTTCTGTTATTAAAAAAACAACAACTTCTGATTCCTACAGTATAGAACAATACAGTCTGCAAGGGATACAGTCATTCGAGCACACATGATTGTGTGTGGTGCTGGTCCACTAACATTTTCATTAATCACTATTTTTTATGTAATTGTTTTTAAATTTGTTTTACTTTCAAACAAAACAAACAAAGGACCTTAACTTCACCAGACCGGGTTGTCAATAAAATCAGATTGTTCAAAAGGGTTCTTAAAACCAGGTCCAGTTCAGATTACGTCCAGATCGGGCTCAGCAACACACACCTTCACCCATGTACACCAAAAACCAGGGATCACAACAGGTTGCATACAATCCACAAACAAAAATACATTTTCAAATTAAGCACCCATGTACAGTCCACATCACATCCAAGTCGAAGTCAGCAACACATACCTTCATTTATGTACACTTAAAATAGGGAATACAACAACAGATTGCATATCATATATAAACAAAATTACATTTTCAAAATAAGCCTTTGAGGACTTCCCATCTTTTTTTATGTTTTTTGGCATCATTATCGTTTTCAACCATATAATTTTCTAAAGTTAAAAAATACTGAATAAATGTTTTAAAGAAAGAAATACTAAGTGAATAGATTCGTTGTTATTTGGAAATACACAACTTTTTAGATGTTAGCAGACACGTTTGGAATATTTGCACGATGGTATCGCCGATACCAGCCCAAATTTTACTTAGTATCGGATCGGAACATCACCTTAAGGCAACTAAGACTTTTGGAAGGCAATAATTCAGGGTTGTCAAACTCATTTTAGATCAGGGGCCACATGGAGAAAAATCTACTAGGGCCGGACTGGTAAAAACACGGCATGATAACTTAAAAATAAAGACAACTTTAGATTGTTTTCTTTGTTTAAAAATAGAATGAGCACATCCTGAAAATGTACAAATCATAATGTTGTTGTTGTTGTTTTTTACACTTACATGTTGCGCGGTTAATAGTATTCTACCTTTATTTGTCGTTATTTATACTTTCTGAATAAATGATGTGATAATGTTCATCAGTCAACTCATTGCTGTTCATGTTCAATCTATCAAGATAAAGAAATGATATCAAAATCAAATTACAGGATGTTATTTATGTAGTTTGCTCATTTTCCTCGACTGGTGCACTAACATGTGGTATATATATATATTTTTACATATGTAGCATCATCTAGAAAGATACAAATAATTGCTATTGCGACATCCAGTGGACACATTTGGAACATCAGTTTGTTTTATTAAAACATTTCGACTTATTTTTATACTTCGCAAACTCATCCCGCGGGCCGGACAAAACCTGTTTGCCGGCCTGATTGTCACGGCGCATGCGCAATCCCGCATGTCATCTGCTGCAAGCGCACCCTGCAGCTCCGCTAGAAGCGCGCCGGGACACGCCCCCTGCTCGCTTTTCCTGCATCGCGGCCACGTGCCTGCATGTCCGCAAGCAATCTACAATCAGATGAAGGCGGACGGCATAAAGACCATCGTACCCGAAGATCCTGTGCCGGAACGTAGTTCACTCTCCGCAGTAAGCATCCCGTCTCTGGCTTCCCTCCTGCGTACTTGCGCTCTCTCTGTGCTTTCCCTGTTCCCGTGTCTTATGTCCTCTGTGTTCCCCGCAGTGTTCCCCCTGTTTCCCGTGATCGAGCTGTGTGCCTCCACTTCCCACCGGATTCTGGACTGCCTCCCTCGATCCTCGACCCCCGCTTGGACACGGACCTGGTCGCCTCTCTCCAGCCCCCCGACCTCTCGCTTGCCCCACGGATGGCGGCATTCCTAAATGGTAAATGTCATTTATTTTTATTTATTCATCAGATTCTGGACTGCCTCCCTCGATCCTCGACCCCCGCTTGGACACGGACCTGGTCGCCTCTCTCCAGCCCCCCCGACCTCTCGCTTGCCCCACGGATGGCGGCATTCCTAAATGGTAAATGTCATTTATTTGAAGCTGAAAGTCTTAACTTCCATCATTGCATTAATGTTTGTAGGTAAATATCATGAAAAGTCACACTACCTCAAACATGGGGGTCCGACTTTGACATCTGGCCTGGAGCCCCTCGATCCCCCCCCTCATCTCCCACCCACTGCCACCCTCCGTGGGCTCCACCCACTTGCCCCCCACCCGCCTCCGTCATATGAATTTGATTGACAGCTTTACAGACTGCAAGGAAATTGCTTGTGCTAACAATACAGCTGACCTGCTCACGGTCGTGAAAACAAGGTTGGCGACCCACCCCAGCCCCCCTTTGTCCACTGCATGGGTGGCACCCCTTCATTCATCCTCCGGCCAGATCCTGGATCAGTCGTTATGTTTTAGAGGCCATAAAGACACACAGCAGCTCTGTGGAATCCTGGAGAAGACGTACGGTCCACGTCTTTTGGGGGGTGGGGGGTAACCTGGGTGGCGGTGTGTTCACTGTCCTGTCTTGAAGTCTGTTAACTCAACCTGACATTTTTAGTCTATTAGCCCAGCAAGAATGCACCTTTTTTTTTTTTCAGGCTGTAAAAAGTAGCATGTTTTTTTTTTTTTTGTAAAGCAGGGTTGCCCATAGTCATGGCCTGGGGGCCCAAATTGGGTACATTTGTACTGAAATGACCATAAGATGTTTCATTTTTTATCAAGAAAAAGTGCTTTTTGGATTCATACCCCGCAGCTGGGATAGGCTCCAGCACCCACCGCGACCCCATAAGGGACAAGCGGTAGAAAATGGATGGATGGATGGATGGATGGATTTCTACAGAGCCCCTAAAGGGACATGGGGGGAAAAAATAAATGTTATAATTTTTATTTTTTATTTTTTTTATTTTTTTTAGACATGTATCTCGTGCGCATGAGAAACTTTTTATAGAGTTCTAAAAAAATAAAAAATAAAAAGTATAATTTTTTATTTTATTTTTTATTTTTTTAGACATGTGTCTTGTGCGCACGAGAAAGTTTCTCGTGCGCACGAGATACATGTCTAAAAAAAATTAAATAAATAAAAATAAAATTATAAAAAATAAAATTTCCCCCATGTCCCTTTAGGGCAGGGGTGTCAAACATACGGCCCGAGGGCCGGATCAGGCCCGCGGACCGGTTTTACCCGGCCCGCGGAATGAGTTGGCAAAGTATAAAAATGTAGCTGAAATTTTTGAATGAAATAAACCGCTGTTCTAAATGTGTCCACTGGATGTCGCAATAGCAATTCTTTGTGTCTTTGTAGATACATATGTACAAAATAAACCACATGATGTTAGTACATCAGTCGAGGAAAATGATGGAACTACATAAATAACATCCTGTAATTTGATTTTGATATAATTTTTTTATCTTGATAGATTGAAAAGTAACACCAATGATTTGACTAATGAACATTTATTCAGCAAACATAAATAACGACAAATACAGTATATATACTATTAACCGCAACAGGTAATTGTAAAAGAAACCCAACAACATTATGATTTGTACATTTTCAGAATATGCTTGTTCTATTTTTTAAAAAAGAAAGCAATCTGAAGTTGTCTTTATTTGGAAGTTATCGTGCCGTGATATTACCAGTCCGGCCCACTTGGGTGTAGATTTTTCTCCAAGTGGCCCCCGATCTAAAATGAGTTTGACACCCCTGCTTTAGGGGCTCCGTAGATTTCTTATGTTATTTATCGCTATTTTTTAAATGTATTTTTTACAGTATATTATTAACTTTAAAGGGTAGCCATGGCAACCCAAGATAAAGCCAGGACACTCCCCATATTTTTCTTAAAAGGCATGAACAAAACTGGCATCAGTGAAACATACTGGTGAAGTGGAGTGAATTATATTTATATAGCACTTTTCTCTAGTGACTCAAAGCGCTTTACATAGTGAAACCCAGTATCTAAGTTACATTTAAACCAGTGTGGGTGGCACTGGGGTAAAGTGTCTTGCCCAAGGACACAACGGCAGAGACTGGGATGGCGAAAGCGGGAATCGAACCTGGAACCCTCAAGTTGCTGGCACGGCCACTCTACCAACCGAGCTATACCGCCCCCAAACATAGGCCTTTGCCAAAGTGAATAACAGTTCCACTCCAGTCCTGTAGGTGGTGCCAATAAATGTTATAAAGTGTTTGTCAACTCATCACCTGCTGGACATCTGAAAGTTAAGTTATTATTTTAACTATCCATCCATCCATTTTCTACCGCTTGTCCCTTTCAGGGTCGTGTGGGGTTCTGGATCGCCTATTTTGAGACAAATATTATTTATTTAATATTTCTATGCTTACTATGGTATATTATTTATTTGTTCACTGTTCTGTTACAGAGAACAAGGGAATTGGATAAAATTGCTATGGTATGAAAAGGGGTAGGGTTAAAAATAAGCTCTGCTTCTGCCTGCTCCTTTTCGGACGTGCTGTAATGAAACAACTGGAATTGTGTGATGCATTACGTTGTATCGTATGCACGTTCGAAATAATTTGAAACTGAACTGAACTGAACTAAATGAAAATAATACGAAATAGTTAAATTTAATTTAATGTGATATTTTAAAGGGCTTACATGTGATGTGCATATATATATATATATATATATATATATATATATATATATATATATATATATATATATATATATATATATATATATATATATATATATATATATATATATATATATATAGCACAGGCTAAAAGTTTGGACACACCTCATTCAATTTTCTTTATTTGCAGGACTATTTACATTGTAGATTGTCACTGAAGGCATCACAACTATGAATGAACACATGTGGAGTTAACAAAAAAAGGTGAAATAACTGAAAACATGTTTTATATTCTAGTTTCTTCAAAATAGCCACTCTTTGCTCTGATTACTCTTGGCATTCTCTCGATGAGCTACAAGCACACCTGTGAAGTGAAAAACCATTTCAGGTCACTACCTCTTGCAGCTCATCGAGAGAATGCCAAGAGTGTGCAAAGCAGTAATGTCATGTCTTTTGATCATGTTTTGTTTGGATATTTTCTGTTGGTTTTTGGACTCCATAGTTTGTTTTTTCACTCCCTTGTTTTGTCACCATGGCGACCCATTAGTTTTCACCTGTCATGTGTTCGGACTCACGCACCCGTCACTAATTATGTCTTTATTATTTAAGCCGGTAGTTGCCAGGTAGTCGACCTGTCGACATTACCCCTGTTACTCCTATGATTACGCGTTCCATGCCATAGTTCCATGCTTGACCAAATAAGTTTAAGTTTATTCGTGTCACAGTAAGTGTTTATTTGTTTCATGCCCATAGTTTACGCCTTTGTGGCAGTTTTTTGTTCCTTAGCCAAGTTTGTGTCTCCGCCTTGTGCGCGCCTTTTGTTTGCACTTTTATTGTGTAATTAAAACATGTATTTACCTTCACGCCATGTCCGGTCCAGTCGATTTGCACCACGGATAAACAATCCACGCAGTAATTTGCGTCATCATAGTCCACGTCGTGACATGTAATCAGAGCAAAGGGTGGCTATTTTGAAGAAACTAGAATATAAAACATGTTTTCAGGTTTTTCGCCTTTTTTTGTTGAGTACATAACTCCACATGTGTTCATTCATAGTTTTGATGCCTTCAGTGACAATCTACAATGTAAATAGTCATGAAAATGCATTGAATGAGAAGGTGAGTACAAACTTTTGACCTTTTACCGAAGGACTTACAAAAGTTATTTGTGTTCACGTCTGAAGATGAGAACCACAGAAGGCCGTATGACTTTAAACATCCAAGAGTGCGAACAAATTTGATACAAATGTGCTTGTCTGTTGCTGGTGTGAAAGCATGGAATTCTCTAAAGAAAAACTTCAAAAGTTGCAAGGATATTTTTGAATTTAAAAAGAGTTACAAAAAGAGTCAGCTGGAATTATATCAAACGGATTTTTGATTTTGATTGGACGTGTCTTATTGTGAAAATGCTTCAACGAAACTGAAAAAGTATGTTGGAGTTCGGGTGTCGGTGGAGGGAACAGTGATAAAGTCATCTAAATAATTTGTGTTAAAAAAAGGGAGCAGATAAATAGAAGAATATTATTCTTCTATCTGCTTCTTTCTGATCATGGAAATGTATAAGAAACAAAAAACAATGAAAGTGTCAACTGTACGTGGCTTCTATACATGCATTTTCATGAAAGGAATTTAAAAAAAAGAAAGAAAGAAAAGACCTGTACTGTGTATACATATATATATATTTATTGTACTTTTTTTTATGTGAGTAGGTATAGTTTTATTCGTCGTCCTTTTAATGTTTTTGTGGTTGTTATATTTTTTCCTCCCATGTGTTTTCTATGTTGTAAAGTCTACAGATGGGAATGATCTACTAGCTAAATTTAGTGCACTCATCGATTCCTTGTGACTAATCTGTTGTCCATAAACTAAAAAAAAAAAAATGTTTTCAAATAATTGTAATCGTATTATTTAATAACAGTATAATATACCGATAATGTATATTTTGTAAATAAAATGATTTGTCTATTTACCTGTTTGTGTATTTCCCTAATACATTTTACTTGTATAGCACTTAAAGGCCAACTGAAATTATTTTTTTTAATTTAAACGGGAATAGCAGATCCATTCTATGTGTCATACTTGATCATTTCGCGATATTGCCACATTTTTGCTGAAAGGATTTAATAGAGAAAATCGACGATAAAGTTCGCAACTTTTGCTCGCTGATAAAAAAAAGCCTTGCCTGTACCGGAAGTGGCGTGACGTCACAGGAGCTAGTATTCCTCACAATTCCCCGTTGTTTACAATGGAGCGAGAGAGATTCGGACCGAGAAAGTGATGATTACCCCATTAATTTGAGCGAGGATGAAAGATTCGTAGATGAGGAACGTTAGAGTGAAGGACTTGAGAGACAGTGATGGACGTATCTTTTTTCGCTCTGACCGTAACTTAGGTACAAGCTGGCTCATTGGATTCCACACTCTCCTTTTTTTATTGTGGATCACGGATTTGTATGTTAAACCACCTCGGATACTATATCCTCTTGAAAATGAGAGTCGAGAACGCAAAATGGACATTCAGTGCCTTTTATCTCCACGACAATACATCGGCGAAATGCTTTAGCTACGAGCTAACGTGATAGCATCGTGCTTTAACTGCATATAGAAACAAAAAAATAAACCTCTGACTGGAAGGATAGATAGAAAATCAACAATACTATTAAACCGTGGACATGTAAATACACGGTTAATGCTTTCCAGGCTGGCGAAGGTTAACAATGCTGTGCTAACGACGCCATTGAAGCTAACTTAGCAACTTAGCAACGGGACCTCACAGAGCTATGCTAAAAACATTAGCTCTCCACCTACACCAGCCAGCCCTCATCTACTCATCAACACCCGTGCTCACCTGCGTTCCAGCGATCGGCAGAAGGACGAAGGACTTCACCCGATGCGTTTGGCGGCCCGGAGACGTAGGAAGTCAAGGTGAGGTCGGTGGCTGGCGCGGCTGGCGCGGCTGGCGCGGCTGGCGCGGCTAGCGCGGCTAGCGCGGCTAGCGCGGCTAGCGCTCCAACAAAGTCCTCCTGGTTGTGTTGCTGTAGTCCGCTGCTAATACACCGATCCCACCTACAACTGTCTTCTTTGCAGCCTTCATTGTTCATTAAACAAATTGCAAAAGATGTCCAAAATACTGTGGAATTATGAAATGAAAACAGAGCTTTTTGTATAGGATTCTACGGGTACCATAACTTCCGTTACTCTGACTTCGTCACGCGCCTACGTCATCATACCGCGACGTTTCAGCCGGATATTTCCCGGGAAGTTTTAAAAGTTACTTTATAAGTTAACCCGGCCGTATTGGCATGTGTTGCAATGTTAAGATTTCATCATTGATATATAAACTATCAGACTGCGTGGTCGGTAGTAGTAGGTTTCAGTAGGCCTTTAAAAAAAAATATTTAATATATTTTGAAATATCTCTTTCAGTGACACTTTCCCACTAAAAGTCTTAATTTTCTCTTTCTGTCTTGCCTCTGGTGAGGGAAGTCAAATTTTTTCCTCCTCTCGTCTTCTCCTTGCCTGCTCTCTTTGTCTTGTCTTGTCTACACTTCTTTTGAAGCCTCTTTCTTTGCGCTGTCCTCCAAATCTAAACATCAGACATGGAATTGATTCGCTGGACTCTCGTCGACTCAATTGACAAAATCTTTTCGACGAGGAAAAGAGGTTCTGGGGAGCCTGGCTGCCCTGATGGAACCATTGCTGCGGGGTACTTGAGAGATTCCTGGGACAAATGGAGAATCATGTGCCTCTCAGTCCTTTCCATCGAGGACGTGGAAGACATCTACCTATTTGGAACCGTGATCGCGGGGCACCTGCTGATTGGGCTGGGCATTGCTCTGGTGTATCGTCAAATTCGTAAGACGATGGCAGCCACTCAAGGGGCCCAAAGGCTGTTCGTCGCAATGGAAGGTTTGGGCCGGGCTGTGGCATCACAGTCTGGGGCGATTTTTCTGAACTGAATCGCAAGATGGATCACATCATGGAGAAGCTTGTTGAAAGGGAAAAATTGGATATGAGAGCCAACATGGACGAATAGAACAGACAAGCCATTGTAATGTCTGCTCGCGGAAAAACAAAAATCCTAATCTACGATTTGACTCCCTCGAATGGCCTTGACGCTGCAACAACGGGAGCAAGCTGTTCTGAAACCCCCCCCCCCCCCCCGAGGACTCTCAAAGATGGACGCTTTTGACCTCCCTCCCTCCTCAACGACACCTGGAAGTCGAACTTGTCATGTCTGTGTGATCATGTTTTGTTTTGTTTAGTTATTGGACTCTTTAGTTTCTGTTTACGCTCCATTGTTTTTGTTTCCATGACTACCCATTAGTTTTCACCTGTCTTCATGTCACGCACCTGTCTCACGCTTTGCACTCGCGCACCTGTCACTAATCATGTCACTGCTATTTAAGCCTGTCTGTTTCTGTTGATCGTCCCGGTGACATTATCCTTTCATTCCAAGCCATAGTTCCATGCCATAGTTTTCATGCTGTTTCACGCCACAGTAAGTGTTGTTTTCGTTTTCATGTTCATAGTTTCTGTCTTTGTGCAAGTTTTTGTTTCATTAGCCAAGTTTGTACTTCCGCCCTTGTGCGCGCCTTTTGTTTATTCCTTTTTATAGTCATTATTAAATCATGTACCTACCTTCACGCCTTGCCCGCGCCAACTTTCCTTTGCATTCCGGGAAAACAAAACACCCCTCAGTCCCCTTATTGACAGAACATTGCTTGCATTGCATGCAGAACCTATGGACACAACACCACTACACCCAAAGACAATGGGCATATATACGCAAACACACACCCTACCCCCACCCAACGCCTTCACCACCGCTTGATTCCCCTTCGGGGTGATGGACGGCTCAGTAGCGCTTTATAGCAGCAGGCCGGCCTCCAGGGCCCCAACTCCCCCCCACCCCTCTGTTGCGAGTTGTTGTGATTATATGTAACATGTTTAAGTGTGCTATGGCAAATTAGTTTTTTTCCCTTGGACTCAGTCTGGGCCCCCTCCCGAGGGTCCAGCCTTTGACTGATATGTTTTACTCTTCCCCCCTTTCCCAATATCACTTTTTTTCCACCTTTTTTGAGGAGCGCCGTAAGTGGCTGATCCGTTGGCGGTCCCATCTTGTCTCCCTGTAACGTGTGTCTGCTCTTAGTGGGACTAATTTCAGTTTTTATGTGTCTTGTACATGTTAAAGAATGGACAATAATAAAGCATCCTGAATCCTGAATCCTAATTGTCCATCATCAAGTGTGTACTTTTTTAAGTCAGGGATTTTTCTGTTGACATGGCAACACACACACACACACACACACACACACACACACACACACACACACACACACACACACACACACACACACACACACACACACACACCAAATGCATGGCCCGGTTTTTCACTATCTTTATCAGAAACCGAGTTAGAGTGAAATAAATGTGCAGAAAGCGTGTTTGTTGCGATTCCATAGGCAGAGGTCTAGGAGGGAAAGGGGCTGGGGGTCACGTTGAGGTCTCACAGACACCTTGAAAATCATTTAAATGTGTGTGTGCTCTTACTGTTGCTGTGGGGACATAAATGTGTTTACGTGCTCACAAGCCCTATATCTTATATCATCACGCTTAGGCTTCGTTTCCTGGAAGTCAGTGTGTGTTTTTAATTTTGTGTGAGTGTGTGTGTGTGTGTACTTTATAGTCAAATGTTTGAGTGACAGTGATATTTCATACATTGACAATGTGCTTTCCTGCTTTCCTCAAATGATGGCATGAGATGTTTTGGGCTATAAATCAGGGGTCTTCAATGTTTTCCAGGCCGAGGACCCTAAAACTGATGGACAGACACAGCCGAGACCCCCGACTTGTTTAAAATTGTTTTTTTTCTTAATTATGCAGTACTAAAATTATATTTATATAATACAGTAAAGCGCCGCTAATCGCTGGCAGGAGACTACAGCGCTATTTGCTGGCTATCTTAAACGCTAACGTGGATATAATAATATAATGCTTTATTCTTGTAATTTTAAACGTGCAAGGTGCAGTGAGTGGGGTGGCCATTCCACTACCAACCACAATTATTTAAAAAAAAAAAAAAAAAAAAAAAGCTAAAATAGGATATTATATATATTCAAAGTCAAAACTTTGTGTTACAGGCGACTAAGTAAATTCTTATTAATTATTAGTTTTAAATGTTCGGCTACATAACGTTGCGATTTTTTTGCTCTTTTTTCTCACCTCTTTACTGTTGTTTGTTGTTACATAGATACTAGGGTTGCACATCTCTCTCTGATAAACGATTCGATATGCATCTAGATACACAGGTTACGATTCGATTCAAAAACGATATCCTTTTATTACAGACCGATTCGATTCGATTTGATTCCGAACGATACGATTCGATTTGACGGTTAATATTCAAGACTCCAAATCCCCAAGCATTGTGGTTTTATGGCACTGGCAAAAAAAACAGAACAACAAAATCACATGTCAATGTATTTATCTTTAGACATGGACCAAAAAAAATCTGGCTGAATTGTAGGATGGAAACTCCAGAGGTAAAAGTAGCACAGAATAGTAACAACAAAGTGCAATATTTCAGCCTGAGCATAGTTTTGAACACTAGAGGTAGGTAACAAAGATTCAATATTTCAACCTGAGCATATAGTGTTTTGAACACTAGAGGTAGGTAACAATGAACACTAGAGGTAGGTAACAAAGGTGCAACATTACAATGTAAACATGAGTTACATACCTATAACACATCTCAAAATGTGGCAACAATGAGCACAGTGACAAGTGCTTTGTGTAAAAGAATAGAGAAAATAAATAAATATGTAAAAAGAAAAATCAAACTACTGTGTGTGAGGTACCGTTTCCCAGGTCAAAAAGCAGTAGTTCACTTACACCGGGGGTCGGCAACCCGCGGCTCTAGAGCCGCATGCGGCTCTTTAGCGCCGCCCTAGTGGCTCTCTGGAGATTTTTCAAAAATGTATGAAGAATGGAAAAAGATGAGGGGAAAAAAAATCTATTTTTTTGTTTTAGTATGGTTTCTGTAGGAGGACAAACATGACACAAACCTCCCTAATTGTTATAAAGCACACTGTTTATATTAAACATGCTTCACCGATTCGAGTATTTGGCGAGCGCCGTTTTGTCCTACTAATTTTGGCGGTCCTTGAACTCACCGTATAGTTTGTTTACATGTATTACTTTCTCCGACTTTCTAGGACGTGTTTTATGCCACTTCTTTTTCTGTCTCATTTTGTCCACCACACTTTTAACGTTGTGCATGAGTGTACAAAGGTGAGTTTTGTTGATGTTATTGACTTGTGTGGAGTGCTAATCAGACATATTTGGTCACTGCATGACTGCAAGCTAATCGATGCTAACATGCTATTTAGGCTAGCTATATGTACATATTGCATCATTATGCGTCATTCGTAGCTATATTTGAGGTCATTTAGTTTACTTTAAGTCCTCTTATTTAAATGTATACCTCATGACACACCGTCTGTATGTAATATAGCTTTTAATTTTTTGCGGCTCCAGACAGATTTGTTTTTGTATTTTTGGTCCAATATGGCTCTTTCAACATTTTGGGTTGCCGACCCATGACTTACACTATGCCTGTGCATTTTCATCATCACTGTCCTCTGTTTTTTTGGAGGGCAGATTTTTTTTAAGGAAAATCAACTGATCCACATGCCCATGTTTGAGCAGACTACGTTTTGTGGAAACAATGTCTCCCGCAGTACTGAACACACGTTCAGATTACGTGTGTTTCACTTGATGTACTTTTTTATGCCGAAAGAGGCGATTTTAGCCACTTGAATGACGGCGAAATCATTAAAGGCTCACAATTTTTAATCCATCCACAAATAAAGAAAACTTGGATTATTTCACTTTATGTACTTTTTTATGCCGCAAGAGGCGATTTAAAAGAGGCGATTTCAGCCACTTCGGTCATTACAGCCGAGTTTAGATATACTTTTCGAGACGAGTGACGTAAGCGCGCTCCCGCGTCAGGGGGTGCATTTTACGGCAGGAGTGAGTTTCCCGGCACAAAACACCCGGCCGGATGCAGAGGTATCTTTTAGCGAGAGATGACAGCAGTGGCAAGTCCTGCTGCTCTTTCCACCACTGTAGTGGGGTTTTTTGAAAATATTTCTCGGTCCATTATCACCTTCGGTCAGACTGATGCTTTCGTTCTCCTCCACATTCATTTTCCGTGTTGTCTCTTGTTTATCACTCGTGCTAATACCAGCTAGGCGGCTACCGCGTTTGGCGAGTAGCTTCAGCTCTCGCGTTGTTTTAGAGACGCTGACGCATATTGTAATCTGGACGACCCATGCAAAGTCTCGCGATAACCGATCCATGACTCTATAACCGATTCAGATAGGAATTCATGGATTATTCGCATTGATTGAGGAGTCTGCTACCGATGCAATCTAATCGCTCACTTGTTGAACCGAATACTCGGTCGCATCGGTTTATCGTTCACAACCCTAATAGATACGTTGTTATTTGAAAATATACAACTTTTTAAATGTTAGCAGTAGAGATGTCCGATAATATCGGACTGCCGATATTATCGACCGATAAATGCTTTAAAATGTAATATCGGAAATTATCGGTATCGGTTTCAAAAAGTAAAATGTATGACTTTTTAAAACGCCGCTGTACGGAGTGGTACACGGACGTAGGGAGAAGTACAGAGCAGTTGCGTCTCCCTGTCATACTTGCCAACCCTCCCGATTTTCCCGGGAGACTCCCGAATTTCAGTGTCCTTCCCGTGGCAACCATTCTCCCGAATTTCTCCCGATTTCCACCCAGACAACAATTTTGGTGGCGTGCCTTAAAGGCACTACATTTACGTGCCGGCCCAATCACATAATATCTACGGCTTTTCACACACACAAGTGAATGCAATGCATACTTGGTCAACAGCCATACAGGTCACACTGAGGGTAGCCGTATAAACAACTTTAACACTGTTACAAATATGCGCCACACTGTGAACCCACACCAAACAAGAATGACAAACACATTGCGGGAGAACATCCGCACCGTAACACAACATAAACACAACAGCAAAAATACCCAGAACCCCTTGCAGCACTAACTCTTCCGGGACGCTACAATATACACCCCCCCCCCCCGCCCCTCCCCCAAACCCCGCCCACCTCAAACTCCTCATGCTCTCTCAGGGAGAGCATGTCCCAAATTCCAAGCTGCTGTTTTGAGGCATGTTAAAAAAAATAATGCACTTTGTGACTTCAATAATAAATATGGCAGTGCCATGTTGGCATTTTTTTCCATAACTTGAGTTGATTTATTTTGGAAAACCTTGTTACATTGTTTAATGCATCACAACAAAATTTGGAATAATAATGTGTTAATTCCATGACTGTATATATCGGTATCGGTTGATGTCGGAATCGGTAATTAAGAGTTGGACAATATCGGAATATTGGATATCGGCAAAAAAAGCCATTATCGGACATCTCTAGTTAGCAGGCACGTTTGGAAAATTTGTACAATGGTATGGCTGATACCAGCCCAAATTTTACTTGGTATCGGATCGGAACATGTTATGTTTGCTGTGATAATTAATATTATGATTGTTATTATTGTACTTATAATTTTAGTAGTAATATTATTACTGTCATTATGGTTATTATTATTTATGTTTTATATTTTTCGAATTTTTTCACTTCATTCTGGAGCTCTTAATATATATTAACATTTGAGCATATTCAAGCAGCATTTTTGAAGCAAAACAATATAATGAATAACATTTGAGTGATCTAATTTAAGAATGAAAAATAAATTAAATTTTGATCATTAGGATTTTTAATATTTTAATTTAATTGTACTTTTATTTCAGTAATTTTATTTAATTTAACTAAGACTATTTTTAATAAAATGTGGTATTTAATTGTATTCAATGCCTCGTTTTTTTCTGTTTTTGAGTTAATGTAAAACGTCTGGGTCGTATTTTACAGCATGGGTCCTTCTCCCAGGATGCAGACGTAAACTCCGGAGGCAAGGTGCAGGTAAGACAATGACTTATTCTCATAAATCAGCCAGGAAATAAACAAAAGAGAAGCGTGCCGATCGCAGGGGGAGCTAAGGCAAAAATTTGCACAGGAATCACGAGCAAAGAAACAAGAAATCATCCAACGGAACTGTTGCATAGCGCAAACAAAAAGCCAGACAGTGTGTGGCGAAATACAGGAATAAGTGTCATCGTCTCTACTAGCGTCCCACAAGCATGTGTCCTAAGCCCTGTGTATTGTTGTCATATTGTGCACAACACTATACAGTATATAACTATATATGTATATTCTATCTCCATAACATGATGTTAAACCAATTTGAGCAACTCTTGTTTTACTATCCCGGGCCTTTTTTTTTTTTACCCAGAGGAAGCGGTAGAAGGTAACTTTTACAGGTGCACTGTGGACAGTGTTATCTCAAAGTGCATCACAGCATGGTGTGCCAGCTGCACCACAGACCCATTAAACTCACACACTACACCCTCGGGGCCCCACCTTCCTGCAAAGGGGAGGACATTTAGCAGGCTGGCTGTTGTCGAAGAACATCATCCTGGCCGCCACTGAGAGAACATTTAAACACACGACACTAAAAAAAAAACAGCGTCTTCATTCCGTGACACTCACTCACACATTGACAGTATTACAGTATTAGAAGCAGGAGAACATGTTTTAATGGCAGCGGGTTAGTTTGTCTTACACGTCCTGCTTTATTTAAAAAACAAACAGCTACAACGTTAGTGATGATGCAGCAACACTCCAGCTCTGAAAAGTTTCAGTAATCTACACTCCAAAGTACACTGCAAAAACTGAAATCCAAGTAAGATTAAATATCTCACATAAGGGTGATATTTAATTATTTTCTGTCTGATAAGATATTTCTTATCATGACTTTGACACAATTGTGTCAAAGTCATGATTTTTTTTTTTCATGCTTGAAATAAGAAATTAGTACTTTAAAAAAGCCGTTTTATACTCGTGAGTGTTGATGACACAGCTTTGCATCAGTTGATATTCTAGTTTCAAACATGTTTTACTCAATATAAGTCATCAAATCTCAGCAACAAGCTGTAATATCTTACTGAGATCATTTAGGACCAAAACCCTTAAAACAAGTAAAACACTCTGTGAACGATTCAAGCTGTTGTGTGGGTTCTCAGGACCATCAAGGACAGACATCCTGCGAGCAGGTTTTGACTTCTTTATTTTTCAATAAAACCTGTCTGCGGTCGGGTCGCTTTTCAGCTGCGCCTCCCTCTTGCGCTCGCTCCGCCGTCTGCTTTTCAGCCTTCCGCGTCGTCGTCTGCCTCTGGCTCTCTGCCTCTCGTGCTCAGCATCCGCTTATCGCTCTCCAACTCCTCCTCCCACGTTCTCGGCTGTCGCCCTTTTACACCTTGCGAGGAGATTAGCTGATTGTGACCAGGTGCGCGATCCACGCACCTGGTAACAATTGCGGCGTCGAACTTGGCGCGCACCGCCTCTGCGCTTGCTCGCCGTCCACGCCTCCTTGCCGCCATCTTGGAGCGGGCTCCGGTGTGCCCTGCCTCGCTGTTGGACTGCCAGCCACGCCTCCTCGCCGCCATCTCGGAGTCGCCCCCGGCGGGGCGCGCCTCGCTGTGGGTCTACCGGCCCCGCCTCCCCACACACTCTAACATAAAATCTGCCAGATGAGAAGAATTATCTTATCAGACAGAAAATAAGCAAATATCTCCCTTATTTGAGATATTTAATCTTACTTAGATTTCAGTTTTTGCAGTGTATGCCCCCTCCTATGCACTGCAAAAAGTCAGTGTTCAAAAACAAGAAAAAAAAGGCAAAAATTAGGGGTATTTTATTTGAACTAAGCAAAATTATCTGCCAATAGAACAAGAAAATTTGGCTTATCAAGACTTTCCAAAACAAGTAAAATTAGCTAACCTCAATGAACCCAAAAATACCTTAAAATAAGTACATTCTCACTAATAACAACTGAAATACTATATGAGTACATATTTTCTATTGTATAATTGAAAATAAAACAATTGGTAACAATTGCGGCGTTGATCTTGGCGCGCACCGCCTCGCCGCTTGCTCGCCGTCCACGCCTCCTTGCCGCCATCTTGGAGCGGGCTCCGGTGTGCCCTGCCTCGCTGTTGGACTGCCGGCCACGCCTCTTCGCCGCCATCTCGGAGTCGGCCCCAGCGGGGCACGCCTCGCTGTCGGTCTACCGGCCCCGCCTCCCCACACACTCTAACATAAAATCTGCCAGATGAGAAGAATTATCTTATCAGACAGAAAATAAGCAAATATCTCCCTTATTTGAGATATTTAATCTTACTTAGATTTCAGTTTTTGCAGTGTATGCCCCCTCCTATGCACTGCAAAAAGTCAGTGTTCAAAAACAAGAAAAAAAGGCAAAAATTAGGGGTATTTTATTTGAACTAAGCAAAATTATCTGCCAATAGAACAAGAAAATTTGGCTTATCAAGACTTTCCAAAACAGGTCAAATTAGCTAACCTCAATGAACCCAAAAATACCTTAAAATAATTATATTCTCACTAATAACAAGTGCACTTATCTTGGTAGGAAAAAAAATTAGGCCTTTTTGCTCAATATGTTGAAAAATATTCTTAAATTAAGTACCGTATTTTCCGCACTATAAGGCGCACCGGATTAGAAGGTGCACCTTCAATGAATGGCCTATTTTAAAACTTTGTTCATATATAAGGCGCACCACATTATAATAATTGTATTTTAAATACATTTTACAATTTTGTTTTCAATAATTTCTGCATATTTCATGCGTATAGTTCTAAGATTATAATTGGTTTTTTTTATTAAATCCCTTGGTGACATTCCTACACTGCAAAAAGTCAGTGTTCTAAAACAAGAAAAAAAAATACAAAAAGTAGGGGTATTTTATTTGAACTAAGCAAAATTATCTGCCAATAGAACAAGAACATTCGGCTTGTCAAGACTTTCCAAAACAAGTAAAATTAGCTAACCTCAATGAACCCAAAAATACCTTAAAATAAGTACATTCTCACTAATAACAACTGAAATACTATATGAGTACATATTTTCTATTGTATAATTGAAAATAAAACAATTGGTAACAATTGCGGCGTTGATCTTGGCGCGCACCGCCTCGCCGCTTGCTAGCCGTCCACGCCTCCTTGCCGCCATCTTGGAGCGGGCTCCGGTGTGCCCTGCCTCGCTGTTGGACTGCCGGCCACGCCTCCTCGCCGCCATCTCGGAGTCGCCCCCGACGGGGCGCGCCTCGCTGTCGGTCTACCGGCCCCGCCTCCCCACACACTCTAACATAAAATCTGCCTGATGAGAAGAATTATCTTATCAGACAGAAAATAAGCAAATATCTCCCTTATTTGAGATATTTAATCTTACTTAGATTTCAGTTTTTGCAGTGTATGCCCCCTCCTATGCACTGCAAAAAGTCAGTGTTCAAAAACAAGAAAAAAAAGGCAAAAATTAGGGGTATTTTATTTGAACTAAGCAAAATTATCTGCCAATAGAACAAGTAAATTTGGCTTATCAAGACTTTCCAAAACAGGTCAAATTAGCTAACCTCAATGAACCCAAAAATACCTTAAAATAAGTATATTGTCACTAATAACAACTGTACTACAATATATGAGTACGTATTTTCTATTGTTTCATTGAAAATAAAACAGCAAAGTCCATTTGGCTGTCATCTGTTTTAATTATGAGACACAATTGTGTCAAAGTCATAATTTTTTTTTTCATGCTTGAAATAAGAAATTATTACTTTAAAAAAGTAGTTTTATACTTGTGAGTGTTGATGACTCAGCTTTGCAACAGTTGATATTCTAGTTTCAAGCATGTTTTACTCAATATAGGTCATAAAATCTCAGCAACAAGCTGTAATATCTTACTGAGATCATTTAGGACCACAAAGAATGATATTATCAGACAGAAAATAAGCAAATATCACCCTTATTTGAGATATGTAATTTTTGCAGTGATGCCCCCTCCTATGGGTTGTGAGCCCAGGGGGGACTCACATTGCCTCTTCGGGTTGTGCCCGGCCGGGCCCCATTGGGGCAGGCCCGACCACCAGGCGCTCGCCATTGAGCCCCGCCTCCAGGCCTGGCTCCAGAGGTGCCCGGTGACTCACGTCCAGGCGAGGGAAACCTTGGTCCTCCTTTTTGTATTCATAGAAGTCTGTGATTTAATTATATTTAATTTAATTTCAGTAATCATTTTAATTAACAATTTTTCATTTCATTTCATTTATATCAAATATAATATATCAAAACGCGTATTGGGATGTCAGACTTAGCCTTGTCTTGGTTTAACTCTTATCTTACTGACAGGATGCAGTGTGTCTCCCATAACAATGTGACCTCGGACTATGTTAAGGTAACGTGCGGAGTTCCCCAGGGTTCGGTTCTTGGCCCTGCACTCTTTAGTATTTACATGCTGCCGCTAGGTGACATCATACGCAAATACGGTGTTAGCTTTCACTGTTATGCTGATGACACTCAACTCTACATGCCCCTAAAGCTGACCAACACGCCGGATTGTAGTCAGCTGGAGGCGTGTCTTAATGAAATTAAACAATGGATGTCCACTAACTTTTTGCAACTCAACGCTAAGAAAACGGAAATGCTGATTATCGGTCCTGCTCAACACCGACATCTATTTAATAATACCACCTTAACATTTGACAACCAAACAATTACACAAGGCGACTCGGTAAAGAATCTGGGTATTATCTTCGACCCAACTCTCTCGTTTGAGTCACACATTAAGAGTGCTACTAAAACGGCCTTCTTTCATCTCCGTAATATCGCTAAAATTCGTTCCATTTTGTCCACAAGCGACGCTGAGATCATTATCCATGCGTTCGTTACATCTCATCTCGATTACTGTAACGTATTATTCTTGGGCCGCCCTATGTCTAGCATTAAAAGATTACAGTTGGTACAAAATGCGGCTGCTAGACTTTTGACAAAAACAAGAAAGTTTGATCATATTACGCCTATACTGGCTCACTTGCACTGGCTTCCTGTGCACCTAAGATGCGACTTTAAGGTTTTACTACTTACTTATAAAATACTACACGGTCAAGCTCCTGCCTATCTTGCCGATTGTACTGTACCATATGTCCCGGCAAGAAATCTGCGTTCAAAGAACTCCGGCTTATTAGTGATTCCCAGAGCCCAAAAAAAGTCTGCGGGCTATAGAGCGTTTTCTATTCGGTCTCCAGTACTCTGGAATGCCCTCCCGGTAAAAGTTAGAGATGCTACCTCAGTAGAAGCATTTAAGTCCCATCTTAAAACTAATTTGTATACTCTAGCCCAGGGGTCGGCAACCTTTACCACTCAAAGAGCCATTTTGGCAAGTTTCACACATTAAAGAAAGTAATGGGAGCCACAAAAATGTTTTTAAAATTTAAAATGAAAAACACCGCATACAAAGCTTACATGCTTTGTGCTATGTTAACCAGGGGTCTCCGACACACGCACCGGCACGCACTTTAATGTGGATATTTGATGTTAGTGCAGCCCGCGAGTTTTGGATGAATGTCGCTTGCGTCACACTTGCCAACCCTCTCATTTTTCCCGGGAGACTCCCGAATATCAGAGTGTGATGGCCCTGCATTTGGCGCCCTCTACAGTCTGCCCAAGCAGTGCTCCTGCTCGGCCACAAGTGGAATGCAGCTTTAGCTTGCTCACGTAAGTGACAGCAAGGCTACTAACTCAGCTGCCACACATCTTACACTGACGGTACCAATACCCAGAATCCCATGCAGCCCTAACTCTTCCGCTCAACCAACCACGAAGAGGGGGGGGGGGTGTTGATGTGTGGGGGGATTTGGTGGTAGCGGGGTGTATAATGTAGACCGGAAGAGTTAGGACTGCATGGGATTCTGGGTAATGGTTGTGTTGTGTTTATGTTGTGTTACAGTGGGATGTTCTCCAGAAATGTGTTTTTCATTCTTTTTTGGTGTGGGTTCACAGTGTGGCGCATATTTGTAACGTAACAATGTTGAAGTTGTTTGATACGGCTACCGTCAGTGTAAGCTGTGTGGCTGATGAGTAAGTATGCTTTGCTGTCTCCTGTGTGAGCAAGTAATAACAACATGCAACATGTGGCTGGACTGACACGCTGTAAGTAAATGCTATAGAGGACAATTACTGCAGTGCAATTAGGGCACGCCCTTTATATAGTAATTAGAGTGTTAATAGGATTATTTTCCCTGGGAGTAATCTATGAGAGACACTGACATCCATAATTCTCCTGGGAAAATCGAGGGGGTCGGCATGTATGTAGCTGAGCCGCATCAGAGTGGTCAAGGAGCTGCATGCGGCTCCGGAGCCGCGGGTTGCCGACCCCTGCTCTAGCCTTTAAATAGACCCCCTTTTTAGACCAGTTGATCTGCCGTTTCTTTTCTTTTCTTTTCTCCTCTGCTTCCCTCTCCCTTATGGAGGGGGAGTTGCACAGGTCCGGTGGCCACGGATGAAGTGCTGGTTGTCCAGAGTCTGGACCCGGGGTGGACCGCTAGCCTGTGCATCGGTTGGGGACATCTCTACGCTGCTGACCCGTCTCCGCTCGGGATGGTTCCTGCTGGCCCCACTATGGACTGGACTTTCGCTGATGTGTTGGATCCACTGTGGACTGGACTTTCACAATATTATGTCAGACCCACTCGACATCCATTGCTTTCGGTCTCCCCTAGAGGGGGGGAGGGTTACCCACATATGCGGTCCTCTCCAAGGTTTCTCATAGTCATTCACATTGACGTCCCACTGGGGTGAGTTTTCCTTGCCCGTATGTGGGCTCTGTACCGAGGATGTCGTTGTGGCTTACAGCCCTTTGAGACACTTGTGATTTAGGGCTATATAAATAAACATTGATTGATTGATTGATTGATTTCACAATTTTTTTGCTGATGCCATTTGTTTTAGTGAAATTAATCTAGTGAGTGTGAATGTTGTCTGTCTATCTGTGTTGGCCCTGCGATGAGGTGGCGACTTGTCCAGGGTGTACCCCGCCTTCCGCCCGAATGCAGCTGGGATAGGCTCCAGCACCCCCGCGACCCCGTAGTAAAAATTGGATCGATGGATGAATAATCCAAGTATATACAGTAGGTCATTATGTAAAAACAACTTGTAGCACTTGTGTTGATAACATCGATATTGTAAGTTGAAAGTTGATACTATTGTGGAGGACTCGCACTTCGGGTTCCTCGGACCACCAATGACGGACATGACAGGCTCGTTTGTAGTGGAGAACAATTATTAATTTTTCAATAAATCTGCTTCTTTTGCTCCTCTGCTTTTCAGTACTCTCCTCTGGTGACAGTCGCGCTCTTTTGGTTGCTTTTCAGCCTTCCGTCTCCGTCTGGCTCTCGCTCGGGCTCGGGTTCTCTCTCGATCATCCACTCCAACTTCTCCAACTCCAACTTCTCCCCACTGTCCTTCTCGGCTGCTGCCCTTTTGTAGAGTGACAGGTAATCAGACAACTGCGCCCAGGTGGGCCATCTACGCACCTGTCGCCGGCCCCGGCACACCCCGCCTCGCTGCAGGGCCGCAGGCCACACCTCCCCACAACTGTATTTGTACAATTGGAGCCTACATTGTCATTATTGTGACTGAAGCACCATACGTCTGCATTGCTTTGCTCCAACATGTGATGTGCCGTTTTTCTCACACTTGTGTCATACAATTACACGTTGTGGATGCATGCAAAGTGAGTCATCGTACAAAGAAGTATTAATATGTAAAAAAAAAAAAAAAAAAGCTTTATCTTATGACGGGCCCTAACATGGTGGAATTTACTAATGATCTGAGCCGGATGACATTTTATTGGATTTCTCATCTGTGCTTATTGATTCTGGCACTATGACAGTCACCTAATGAGGACCAGGGCTTGAGTTTGTTGGGAGGACTCGGGACCCCATGTGGAGGCCCGGTCAGAATTAAAACAACAGGAAAAAAAAAATCAAAACATGGTTTTTGTGTAATCTAATATGGTGATTGGAGCTCATCTTTGCATAACGTGACGTAATGTGACGTGACGTGATGAAACGCGACATGACGCAACGTGAGGGCTTGATGGAAACAGCTGTGTACAATATATCCACTAATTAAATGAACGTACACTAGTGTGTGTGCGGTGTTGTCCTGACAAGCAGTATCAAAAATGAGGGCATTTACAGGTCACCAACCATCCTCCTGGAGGTCCAATGCAAATATGCTTTTATTGGTACAATGTGGCTTGACAACAATGTCTACGTTTATGTTTTTTAATAGGAATTTATGGAGGTGAGAAGATAATTCTTCTCACTAAGCAGATTTTATGTTAGAGCGTTTTACTTGTTTTAAGGGTTTTGGTCCTAAATGATCTCAGTAAGATATTACAGCTTGTTGCTGAGATTTTATGACCTATATTAAATAAAACATGCTTGAAACTAAAATATCAAGTGTTGCAAAGCTGTGTCATCAACACTCACAAGTATAAAATTACTTTTTTAAAGTAATAATTTCTTGTTTCAAGCATAAAAAAAAAAATCATGACTTTGACACAATTGTGTCTCATAATTAAAACAGATGACAGCCAAATGGACTTTGCTGTTTTATTTTCAATCAATCAATCAATCAATGTTTATTTATATAGCCCTAAATCACAAGTGTCTCAAAGGGCTGTACAAGCCACAACGACATCCTCTGTGTCGAGTGGGTCTGACATAATATTGTGAAAGTCCAACACATCAGCGAAAGTCCAGACCATGGTGGGGCCAGCGGGAACCATCCCGAGCGGAGACGGGTCAGCAGCGTAGAGATGTCCCCATCCGATGGACAGGCTAGCGGTCCACCCCGGAGCAGAGTAGAAAAGAAAAGAAAAGAAACGGCAGATCAACTGGTCTAAAAAGGGAGTCTATTTAAAGGCTAGATTATACAAATGAGTTTTAAGATGGGACTTAAATGCTTCTACTGAGGTAGCATCTCTAACTTTTACCGGGAGGGCATTCCAGAGTATTGGAGCCCGAATAGAAAACGCTCTATAGCCCGCAGACTTTTTTTGGGCTCTGGGAATCACTAATAAGCCGGAGTTCTTTGAACGCAGATTTCTTGCTGGGACATATGGTACAATACAATCGGCAAGATAGGCAGGAGCTTGACCGTGTAGTATTTTATACGTAAGTAGTAAAACCTTAAAGTCGCATCTTAGGTGCACAGGAAGCCAGTGCAAGTGAGCCAGTATAGGCGTAATATGATCAAACTTTCTTGTTTTTGTCAAAAGTCTAGCAGCCGCATTTTGTACCATCTGTAATCTTTTAATGCTAGACATAGGGAGGCCCGAAAATAAAACGTTACAGTAATCGAGACGAGACGTAACGAACGCATGAATAATGATCTCAGCGATTTTCAGTGATTTTCAGAAGATTTTCAATGAAACAATAGAAAATACGTACTCATATAGTAGTACAGTTGTTATTAGTGAGAATATACTTATTTTAAGGTATTTTTGGGTTCATTGAGGTTAGCTAATTTTACATGTTTTGGAAAGTCTTGACCAGGCAAATGTTCTTGTTTTATTGTAAGATAATTTTGCTTAGTTCAAATAAAATATCCCTAATTTTTGTATTTGTTTTTCCTTGTTTTTGAACACTGGCTTTTTGCAATGCACCACACCCAAGCCCTAAGAAGTTTTTCTTCCTTGGCAATTTGGGGTAACTCAAGGTTCTGCCGCCTCAACACAGCACAGAAAGGACAAGAAGAGTTGCCAGGAAGTCAATTGGAAGGACAGTAAGAAAATGAATAGAAAATATCCCTCCATCCATCTATTTTCTACCGCTTGTCCCTGTCAGGGTCGCTGGAGCCTATCTCAGCTGCATTCGGGCGGAAGGCAGGGTACACCCTGGACCAGTTGCCACCTCATCACAGGGCCAACACAGATAGACAGACAACACTCACATTCACACACTAGGGCCAATTTAGTGTTGCCAATCAACCTATCCCCAGGTGCATGTTTTTGGAGGTGGGAGGAAGCCGGAGTACCCGGAGGGAACCCACGCAGTCACGGGGAGGACATGCAAACTCCACACAGAAAGACCCCGAGCCTGGGGATCAAACCCAGGACCTTTGTATTGTGAGGTACATGCACTAACTCCTGTTCCACCGTGCTCCCATTTCTTTTCTTTTTTTTTTGCAAATTCCATGAGTTTTTGTACTAAATTAAGCATTTTCAAGCACAACAATGTCTTAATGAACTACAAATATCAATACTAGTTGTATTAGGCACTAGATGTGTCAAGACTTGATTCTTGGGATGTGTTCCTCCGGAAGGCAAAGGAAAATTGGCGCGTGCAAGACGTGAATTTAAATACATGATTTAATTTTAACAAATAAAAAAAGGAGTAAACAAAAGGCGCTCACAGTGGAGGTAAAAAACTTGACTAGGAAAACAAAAGGCGCGCACAAAGGCGGAAATACAAAACTTGGTAATAAACACAAAACTTGCATAAATGCAGAAACTATGAACAATTAAACAAAAACACTCACTGTGGCATAAATGAACAAAACTTACTTGGCAAAGAACTGTGACATGACATGAAGCAGAGTGCTGAAATAGTGTGAGGACGCCAGGACGAACAACAGAAACAGACAGATTTAAATAGTGACGTGATCAGTGAAAACAGGTGCGTGACAAGACAGGTGAACAGGTGCGTGACATGACAATGTGAACCAGGTGAAACTAATGGTTGCTATGGTGACAAATAAAAGTGCACAAAAAGTCCAAAACCAAATCCCAACATGACTAAAACAAAACATGATCACAGACATGACAGAGCCCCCCCCTTACGGACAGATCCCAGATGTCCAAAACAAACAAAACAAGGCAGGATGGAGAGTCATGGGAGGGCGGGAGGGGGACATGGCGGTGGGTCGCCAGGCCAAGTGGCCCCGGATCCACCGAGGCATGGTCATGTGGCGGCGACGCGTCGACCGCCGCTGAACCTGACGAGGTGGTTCGACCTGGGAATGGCCACATTCGTGGCCGACGAGGAGGTCGGCGCACCTGGCGTGGCGGACGCCCATGGAATGGCCACATCCTTGGCCGGCGAGGAGGTGGGCACGTTGTTGTGGCAGGCGGAGAAGCTTGGCGTGGTGCGTCAGGCGGCGAAGCTTGGCGTGGGGGGTCTTGGTCTTGGTCCTGGCATGTGCGGTCTTGGCAGCTTGGGTCTTGGTCTTGGCGGCGTGGGTCTTGGTCTTGGCGGCGTGGGTCTTGGTCTTGGCGGCGTGGGTCTTGGTCTTGGCGGCGTGGGTCTTGGTCTTGGCGGCGTGGGTTTTGGTGTTGGTCTTGGCAGTCTTGGTGTTGGTCTTGGCAGTCTTGGTGTTGGTCTTGGCAGTCTTGGTCTTTGGGTGGTGTGTCTTGGCGTGGTGTGTCTTGGACTTGGCGTGGTTGGTCTTGGTCTTGGACTTGGCGTGGTTGGTCTTGGTCTTGGACTTGGCGTGGTTGGTCTTGGCGTGGTTGGTCTTGGCGTGGTTGGTCTTGGACTTGGTCTTGGCGTGGTTGGTCTTGGACTTGGTCTTGGTGTGGCGGTGCTTGGACTTGGTCTTGGTGTGGCGGTGCTTGGACTTGGTCTTGGTTTGGGGGTGCTTGGTTTTGGCGTGGAGCTGCGACTGGCGGCACTTGGCGTCGTGGAGCTGCGACTGGCGGCACTGGGCGTCGTGGAGCTGCGACTGGCGGCACTGGGCGTCGTGGAGCTGCGACTGGCGGCACTGGGCGTCGTGGAGCTGCGACTGGCGGCACTTGGCGTCGTGGAGCTGCGACTGGCGGCACTAGGCGTCGTGGAGCTGCGACTGGCGGCACTAGGCGTCGTGGAGCTGCGACTGGCGGCACTAGGCGTCGTGGAGCTGCGACTGGCGGCACTAGGCGTCGTGGAGCTGCGACTGGCGGCACTTGGCGTCGTGGAGCTGCGACTGGCGGCACTTGGCGTCGTGGAGCTGCGACTGGCGGCACTTGGCGTCGTGGAGCTGCGACTGGCGGCACTTGGCGTCGTGGAGCTGCGACAGGTGCCTGGCGTGGAGCAGGTACTGGTGGCGCTTGGCGTGGTGGAGCTTGGCGTGGAGCTGGGCGTGGAGCTGCGACTGGTGGCGCTTGGCGTGGTGCAGGTGGAGGTGGCCTAGCTGGAGGCTGTGGCTTGGCAGGTCGAAAGACTGGTGGTGGGGGCTGTGCTGGTGGCTGTGGCTTGGCAGGTCGAAAGACAGGTGGTGGTGGCCGAGCTGGAGGCTGTGGCTTGGCATGGCAATGCTGAACCACCCCACCTGAACATTTCCCAGCCCTAGCCCCCCCCTCAAGGAGCGGATCCCAGACGCGCTCCCCGCGGTCTGGAACCGTCTTTTGGGGTGGGTGGAGGGAGGTCAGGAGGGGGGCTAAATCCTCCCCTCTAAATTGTCCAAAAAGTCTTTCTTCTTGTACCTGGGATCTTGTGGGTGAAAAAAAAAAGTGTGACTTGGGCGTGGCTTGAGTCCTGGGGGGCGGGGCATGAAAACTGGGTGACTGTGACTGACAGGATTTAATTTGTAAAAACATGTCCTGATAATGTCTTATAATGTTTTTACAGTCTTTTGCTGGAGGTGAGTGATCAAAAGAAAAAGTCTTGAAAAAAAAATCCTGGTCTGTGATGTCATCAGGGCGAAGCCGGGCTGGCTGCTGCTTGCTTCCGCCCGGAGGGGGAGGGGCTTGTGGGAGCGGCGTGTCCTGCCTGCTCGCGGAAGTCTTCCCTCGTCCTTGGCGACGCTTCCGGGACGGGAACGACGCGCCGATCGGCACCAGCTTGCCTACATTCCCCCACATCATCCCCCTGCGCTCCCTGGGGGAAAAGCGCAACGTCTCAGTCTCCATCGCGCGCAGCACCTCCCAAGAAGCCTCGTCAATAACGTCCAATTTTCTTGCGGAGAAACTCTTCTGCTGGCGTCCTACTGTCATGACTTGATTCTTGGGGTTTGCTTCTCCGGAAGGCAAAGGAAAATTGGCGCGTGCAAGACGTGAATTTAAATACATGATTTAATTTTAACAAATAAAAAAAAGGAATAAACAAAAGGCGCCCACAGTGGAGGTAAAAAACTTGACTAGGAAAACAAAAGGCGCGCACAAAGGCGGAAATACAAAACTTGGTAATAAACACAAAACTTGCATAAATGCAGAAACTATGAACAATTAAACAAAAACACTCACTGTGGCATAAATGAACAAAACTTACTTGGCAAAGAACTGTGACATGACATGAAGCAGAGTGCTGAAATAGTGTGAGGACGCCAGGACGAACAACAGAAACAGACAGATTTAAATAGTGACGTGATCAGTGAAAACAGGTGCGTGACAAGACAGGTGAACAGGTGCGTGACATGACAATGTGAACCAGGTGAAACTAATGGTTGCTATGGTGACAAATAAAAGTGCACAAAAAGTCCAAAACCAAATCCCAACATGACTAAAACAAAACATAATCACAGACATGACAAGATGAGCCCAAACCAACCCAAAGCAGGCTGTTCAGTATCGTGGACACTGATCGGTTTAGCCTCTTTATTGGATTAAACAAGACTAAGGGTGACTATGTGGGTGTTATTTAATGTTTAGATGGCTCTCATAATGTTCAAACAATATCTAGTAGTTGGTAAATATATTTTAATGTTCTACCTATGAAAAATATTCAATTTATAATACTCAATTTCTACTTTGTGTATACACATTTGCCCTGGCCAGACGCCGGAACCAATTAACTGCAATAAACGAGGGATTACTGTTTTTAAAACATCCACACAAGGCATACCATATATGCTCTTCTATATGACACACTTGTATTTTCTGTTTTACAACATACATAAACATGTACTGTAGAATGTGACATTCAAACACATTCATGATTAAGAACAATCCGTATTTAATCAGTCACTTTCCTTATTATAATATTCATAAATATTGTTATTACTTTATTGATTTTTGTAATAGTGCCTGCTGCATTACTCTCACTACATTTACCATCATGCCTTGCAAGTCGTCATTGTGACGTCATCTTTCATCAGCCAATCATATTCACCGTACCGCGGAAGTTGGTGAAAAGAGGGAAATGCGGTTTGTAGACGTCGTCGGTCCAATTGTAAACTAAACTACACACAAAAAGTATTATGTTGATATTAATACACACATTAATACATGTATGTATAGTTTAAATGTGTACACAGTCAACTTCGGCTGCGTTGGGATTTGACTCAGTCGTGTCATTTACGGGTAAGTCATACATTGTTTCGCCGTCTAAGAAACACAACATTGTGCCTCCTCTCCTCTCATGGCTCCTATAAATTCATTTATATATAATTCATTCTAAGATGATAATTGGATATTTTGGTGTGGAAAATATTGTATTGCTGCAAAAGTGTACAGTAACGTCTGAATTCGTCCTGCAATGTGGATTTTCTCTGCATAGAAGAACCTTGTTTTATACACTTGCTATACCTGAATGAATGGTAATAATATCCTTGTGTTCCTCCATGTAAATATTCAGGTGTTTCATCAGATTTTATTACACAGAGCAATGCTCATTTTTTCAATATAGAAAGTGATGTTTTACAGATTTGATTATACAGGAATAATATAAACAGTCTCATAATTGGAACAGCAAACTGACCCAAACCCAAAATCCACAAGCTTAGTTGAATAAATCTTCAAAGATAATATTTGACCAGTCTCATCTTGTTCCTTCTCCAGAGGGTTTCCAGGCAGCTGAAACCAGAGCAATTGGTAGCGAAGTGTGCTTTTGGAACATGTACATCTAGTGGGCAACTTTGGTGTTAGTTTTTTTTGACATTGTTTATGTACAGTAAGAATGTCTGTCAACTTCATGTGGGGGATAGAAGCAGTTTTAGTTGTGTTGTTTTATTCAGAACAAAACACTTAGGCAGGGGTGTCAAACTCAAATACAGAGTGGGACAAAATTTAAAACTGAACAAAGCCGTGGGCCAAGGCTGAACAAATTAACCTTTTAATAGGACCCAAACAAGTTCCGCATTGAATATTGAACAAGCAAGGCTTATATAACTTTAAAGTGACATGCAAAATCGAGTTTCAAATAGTAATAATAATAATTAAAAAATATCAATGGCATATCAAATAAAAATTGAATGCCTCTTTTCTTTTTGCAGCCTTCTGAGGTAAATATCAAAATAAACTTTTTCCACAGGCTAATTATACATTTGAAAATAAAATAACAATAATGAATGAATCAAACATTCAAGCTTTGAAGTAGCAAGAGAAAGTGCATGAATAAAACGTTAATTATTGCTCAGTTTGCTACACGGATTTGCTTTAACACTGAATATGGAACAAGCAACGCTTATATCACGTAATAGTGCAAAATCAACTTTCAAAAAACAAACGAAAAAACATCAATGGTATATTAAATAAAATTTTAATAAAAAATGGAATGCCTCTTTTCTATTTGCAGCCTTTTGAGGTAAATATCAATCAATCAATCAATGTTTATTTATATAGCCCTAAATCACAAGTGTCTCAAAGGGCTGTACAAGCCACAACGACATCCTCGGTACAGAGCCCACAACATTAACTTGGTGGGCGGGGTTGGGGTTGGGGGGCAGGGTTTGGTGGTAGCGGGGGTGTATATTGTAGCGTCCCAGAAGAGTTAGTGCTGCAAGGGGTTCTGGGTATTTGTTCTGTTGTGTTACGGTGCGGAGTTTTTCCCGAAATGTGTTTGTCATTCTTGTTTGGTGTGGGTTCACAGTGTGGCGCATATTTGTAACAGTGTTAAAGTTGTTTATACGTCCACCCTCAGTGTGCATGTAAAGTGCATTCACTTGTCACATATAGAATGCGACTGTTCCGGCACGCTGTTTGTATGGAGGAAAAGCGGACGTGACGACAGTTTGTAGAGGACGTTGAAGGCAGTGCCTTTGAGGCACGCCCCCAATAATGTTGTCCGGGTGGAAATCGGGAGAAATTCGGGGGAATGGTTGCCCCGGGAGATTTTCGGGTGAGGCACTGACATTCGGGAGTCTCCCGGGAAAATCAGGAGGCTTGGCAAGTATGAGTATTAGCGGTGAATGCGAATACCGGCGGGCCAGCTCTAATGTTAATTTGATTTTGCCTCAAGGGCCAAATTAAATTACACGGCGGGCCAAATTTGGCCCGCGGGCCAGAGTTTGACACCCATGCAATAAGGCCATGTCCACACGAACACGGATACTTAATGAACGGATACTTACACTATATTGCCAAAAGTATTTGGCCACCTGCCTTGACTCACATATGAACTTGAAGTGCCATCCCATTCCTAACCCATAGGGTTCAATATGATGTCGGTCCACCTTTTGCAGCTATTACAGCTTCAACTCTTCTGGGAAGGCTGTCCACAATGTTGCGGAGTGTGTTCATAGGAATTTTCCACCATTCTTCCAAAAGCGCATTGGTGAGGTCACACACTGATGTTGGTCGAGAAGGCCTGGCTCAGTCTCCATTCTAATTCATCCCAAAGGTGTTCTTTGGGTTCAGGTCAGGACTCTGTGCAGGCCAGTCAAGTTCATCCACACCAGACTCTATCATCCATGTCTTTATGGACCTTGCCTTTTGCACTGGTGTACAGTCGTGTTGGAAGAGGAAGGGGCCCACTCCAAACTGTTCCCACAAGGTTGGGAGCATGGAATTCTCCAAAATGTTTTGGTATCCCGGAGCATTCAAAGTTCCTTTCACTGGAACTAAGGGGCCAAGCCCAACTCCTGAAAACAACCCCACACCATAATTCTTCCTCCACCAAATTTCACACTCGGCACAAGGCAGTCCGAAATGTACCGCCCTTCTGGCAACCTCCAAACCCAGACTCGTCCATCAGATTGCCAGATGGAAAAGCATGATTCATCACTCCAGAGAAGGTGTCTCCACTGCTCTAGAGTCCAGTGGCGATGTGCTTTACACCACTGCATCCCACGCTTTGCATTGGACTTGGTGATGTATGGCTTATATGCAGCTTTTCGGCCATGGAAACCCATTCCATGAAGCTCTCTGCGTACTGTACGTGGGCTAATTGGAAGGTCACATGAAGTTTGGAGCTCTGTAGCAACTGACTGCAGAAAGTCTTTGCACTATGCTGACCCCTCTCTGTCAGTTTACGTGGCCTACCACTTTGTGACTGAGTTGCTGTTGTTCCCAAACTCTTCTATTTTCTTATACTAAAGCCGACAGTTGATTTTGGAATATATAGGAGCGAGGAAATTTCACGACTGGATTTGTTGCACAGGTGGCATCCTATGACAGTTCCACGCTGGAAATCACTGAGCTCCTGAGAGCGGCCCATTCTTTCACAAATGTTTGTAGAAACAGTCTCCACGCCTAAGTGCTTGATTTTATACACCTGTGGCCGGGCCAAGTGATTAGGACACCTGATTCTGATCATTTGGATAGGTGGCAAATACTTTTGGCAATATAGTGTATCTCGGCGTTTAGGCCTTTTGTCCACACGCAATTGCATACTGTTGTGCTTAAAAATGCACACTTTTGCAAATGCTAGCCAAGGTGAAGAGTTCCAAAACTCTCCGCTCAGCGTATGTGTGTACACAGCTCAAACGGAGGCTTGTACTCATCTAATGACGTCACAGCTGTGCGCTCTCATTGACAAAGCTGCTGGCTTTAAACACACTATAAGAGGACTTACTGTATGTTTGAACGCAAACAAGCTGCTATTTACACTCTGCATTGATAAAAAAAAGACGCATCAAAATGGGCTTTGCGACATTCTCGCCAGCCACAGTGACAGACAGATGTTTTGGATACGATCGCTTTGGATGCCTGTAGTTGATGGATCAACTTTGACAAAACTTTTTGTTTTGTGTCATAAGAAAGGTGCAACAGTATCTCGTGTTTTTAATCCTTGTTTAACAGCACATCATGAAGTTAAAGGCCTACTGAAATGATTTTTTATTTATTTAAACGAGGATAGCAGATCCATTCTATGTGTCATACTTGATCATTTCGCAATATTGCCATATTTTTGCTGAAAGGATTTAGTAGAGAACATCGACGATAAAGTTTGCAACTTTTGGTCTCTGATAAAAAAAAGCCTTGCCTGTACCGGAAGTAGCGTGACGTCGCAGGTTGAAAGGCTCCTCACATTTCCCCATTGTTTTCAATGATGGCCGCCAGCAGCGAGAGCGATTTGGGCCGAGAAAGCAACGATTACCCCCTTAACTTGAGCCAGGGTGAAAGATTCGTGGATGAGGAACGCGAGAGTGAAGGATTAGAGTGCAGTGCAGGACGTATCTTTTTTCGCGTTGACCGTAACTTAGATACAAGGGCTCATTGGATTCCACACTCTCTCCTTTTTCTATTGTGGATCACAGATTTGTATTTTAAACCACCTCGGATACTATATCCTCTTGAAAATGAGAGTCGAGAACGCGAAATGGACATTCACAGTGACTTTTATCTCCACGACAATACATCGGCGAAGCACTTTAGCTACGGAGCTAACGTGATAGCATCGTGCTTAACTGCATATAGAAACAGACAAAATAAGCCCCTGACTGGAAGGATAGACAGAAGATCAACAATACTACCAAACACTGGACCTGTAACCACACGGTTAATGCTGTACCGCCTGGCAAAGCCTAGCAATGCTGTTGCTAACGACGCCATTGAAGCTAACTTAGCTACGGGACCTCGACAGAGCTATGCTAAAAACATTAGCTCTCCACCTACGCCAGCTCTCATCTGCTCATCAACACCCGTGCTCACCTGCGTTCCAGCGATCGACGGCGCGACAAAGGACTTCACCTGATCATCAATGCGGTCGGCGGCCCGGAGACGTAGGAAGTCAAGGTGAGGACAGTAGCGCGTCTGCTATCCAACTCAAAGTCCTCCTGGTTGTGTTGCTGTAGCCAGCCGCTAATACACCGATCCCACCTACAGCCTGCTTCTTTGCAGTCTCCATTGTTAATTGAACAATTTGCAAAAGATTCACCAACACAGATGTCCAGAATACTGTGGAATTTTGAGATGAAAACAGAGCTGTTTGTATTGGGATACAATAGTGTCCGAATACTTCCGCTTCAACCCTTGACGTCACGCGCAAACGTCATCATACATAGACGTTTTCAGCCGGAAGTTTCCCGGGAAATTTAAAATTGCACTTTATAAGTTAACCCGGCCGCATTAGCATGTGTTGCAATTAGGGATGTCCGATAATGGCTTTTTGCCGATATCCGATATTCCGATATTGTCCAACTCTTTAATTACCGATACCGATATCAACCGATACCGATATCAACCGATATATGCAGTCGTGGAATTAACACATTATTATGCCTAATTTGGACAACCAGGTATGGTGAAGATAAGGTACTTTTTTTAAAAATTAGTAAAATAAGATAAATAAATTAAAAACATTTTCTTGAATAAAAAAGAAAGTACAACAATATAAAAACAGTTACATAGAAACTAGTAATGAATGAAAATTAGTCAAATTAACTGTTAAAGTTTAGTACTATTAGTGGACCAGCAGCACGCACAATCATGTGTGCTTACGGACTGTATCCCTTGCAGACTGTATTGATATATATTGATATATAATGTAGGAACCAGAATATTAATAACAGAAAGAAACAACCCTTTTGTGTGAATGAGTGTAAATGGGGGAGGGAGGTTTTTTGGGTTGGTGCACTAATTGTAAGTGTATCTTGTGTTTTTTATGTTGATTTAATTTTAAAAAACAAAAATAAAAAAATAAAAAACCGATACCGATAATAAAAAAAAACGATACCGATCATTTCCGATATTACATTTTAACGCATATATCGGCCGATAATATCGGCAGGCCGATATTATCGGACATCTCTAGTTGCAATGTTAAGATTTCATCATTGATATATAAACTATCAGACTGCGTGGTCGGTAGTAGTGGGTTTCAGTAGGCCTTTAACTTACGTGTGTTGCTTCCATTTGTGTAGATAAAGCCGGGCGTAATTGTATCTTTCCTCCTTGGTAATGTGCACTGAAGACAATATACACTTCATTGCACTTGTATCAGTATAATGATTAAAGATTAAAGATTAATGATTGTCACACACACACTAGATGTGGTGAAATTTGTCCTCTGCATTTGACCCATCCCCTTGGGGAGCAGTGGGCAGATGATTAAATGGGTTACATTTCAGGGCAGCACGGTGGCACAGTGCATGTGCCTCACAGTACCAAGGTCCTGAGAGTCCTGAGTTCAATCCCGGGCTCGGGATCTTTCTGTGTGGAGTTTGTATGTTCTCCCTGTGACTGTGTGGGTTCCCTCCGGGTACTCCGGCTTCCTCCCACCTCCAAAAACATGCACCTGGGGATAGGTTGATTGGCAACACTAAATTGGCCCTAGTGTGTGAATGTTGTCTGTCTATGAGGTGGCGACTTGTCCAGGGTGTACCCCGCCTTCCACCCATGTGCAGCTGAGATAGGCTCCAGCACCCCCCGCGACCCCGAAAGGGACAAGCGGTAGTAAATGGATGGACATTTCCATGACAGTTTTGCAGCGGCACACGCACAGTTGTGTGCTTTAGGCACTTAATAATTCAAGATGTTTCTTTGGCTCCTTGATAGTGTGCGCTGATTTTAGAAATAATGTGCACTTCACCGCGCAAGTATATGCACACATGCACCTATAAATCAGCATGTTGCTGAGTAAACCTGTTATAATGCAGCAAGTGTTGGGTTTCAGCAGCACAAACAGTGACAAATGCAGTCAACATCATTCAGCGAGCCTACTTTTTGTGTCCTTTAACTTTACAACTCATGTCATCACAAAGCAGTCATCCGTTGGCATGTGTGGGGTATCAAATTTTGCGGCTTCATGACATAAAAAAAAATGTTTAAAAGCATATTCGACATTATATTGGCCTAAATTAAGTGTTCAATTATATTATTTATCTTACAGTGCAGTATTTGTTTATTTTCTGTTATTATAATGTGGTCATTGATAAATATATTCACTAAGCAGTACTTCCGTTTCCAGGTTAAGGGTGATATCGCTAACAACAACATGCTGGATAATCTTGACGCTACTGTATCTTCACCACGACAATCAATTTGACCAACTTTTGTCAACTTTTTATATACTTTTTTCTTAAACGCCTGTCTCATCAGTAACACAGCTCCACATTGGTGAGCCTTTGGCGTGAGCCATATTAAAAAACGAGACGCAAAACCTGCGCAGCTGTCTGGGCAATGCTAGTGGAGATGATTTATGTAGATGCACTTCATCTTCAACACCATCAGCTCCACATGACATTGTTGAGCCTTTGGAGCCGATGTCGAATGACAATGCGGGACACGCAATTTTAACAACACGGAATACCAGCAACACGGCTAATAGTCGAAGCTACGATTGTCAAGTTGACCAACTTTTGGCAGAACAACACACACCTGTGGTTTCAGCACATCAAAGCCCAGTTCTAATTTAGAGGAATTACCCAAGATGTTAGAAAGTATTTCCACGTAGTGGCTGTGTTAGTGGGCCGGACGACAGCCATAGCAATGATGCTTGGAAGATCTTCCAGGCAACCAGTTGAGTACAGTAATCTACAGTAGATTGCAGTCAAGGCTGAAATATTTTTTCTTGTTTAGAAGGCTTTCAATATGTTAAAAACATATTTATTAGATCGTAAATAGTTTTTTTATGCTCTAAGAAAATGTTTAATTATTTAATAATAATCCTACTTGCATGTATTAAAACTTTGTTTACCACGGGCAGGCTTGGAACCAATTTTCCGCGATAAACAAGAGATGACTATTTTATATTTATTTTAAATTTAACAGTAGCTAACTTATTTATACACTCCTATGACAGATATAATTGTTAAAATGTTTCCTAGATAAAACATGGGCTGTCGATAATGATTCGATAATGGCAGCAAATTGACCACGTAACCAAGAATTAGTTGTTAAGTGAGCCGTTACCATGGTGGCGACTTTAAAGTAATACAAGTATAAAGAGGTTATGACATCACAAAGGTTTGGAGCTCAAATACAAAAGCAAGTGTTTTACAAAAGGACAGATTGTGGTGATGCTTTTTTTGCGTTAACTGTAGACTCAGTGCACAGCAATGCAGTATGTTTTCACACCTGATAGGACTGTTTTTTGACATCTACGGCCTGGTCTGCCACAAGATCTTCAGTATGTTCTGTGCTGAAGAGAAGAAGGTTCTGGAGAAGGAAGTGACTGACCTGCAGGCTAAGCTCCAAAGCATTAAAGAGCGGGTGAACACTCAAGGACCCACCGTGATGGGGCTCTCGGCCAAACTGGGGTTGGAGATGGACAAGTACAAGACGCTCTGGGAGCAAGTGGAGTATTTGACCAGTCAGGTAGAGCAGGAAAAGGTGGAGAAAGAGAGCAGTATTCCCCACCAGGTACAGAATGCGTGCTTAGTGGAGGAGAGTATCAAACTCGAACTATTCTTAGCAGGAGACCACATGGCTGCTGAAGATTTGTTGAGCAAACAGGAGATCCATCCATTCCCAATAGAACGGACAACGTGTGAGGAAGAGGAACAAAGGTGGAACGAGGTTTACCAAGAACTGATGGAAGCCAGTAGGCAGCTTGCATATCAGAAGAATCTGGAGGAAGCATTGGCCTTGAGGGAAAAAGAGCTTCGAAAAGTGGAAATGCAAAATGACCTCCTGCGGTGGCTTATCAAGAAAGAGATGGAGTTTGCTGACAATTACAGGATGGAGATGCATAGGATCAGTAGTGGAGATAATTGACTAAAAATAAAAAGCCACATATTGTATTTAGAAAAATAATTTACTTGATTGGAAGCCAGGAGCTCAACTTCCCGTAGCTGACATCATGGCGTTCTTGTTTGTGACTCACTCAGCCCTGCCTGTGACAAACAGCTGTGCAGCTTTTCAATTAAAAGAAAACAATTGTCATTAAATTAGATCACTTTTTTGTGTGAATTGAGGTAGTGATTTATTTTGCAGACCTGCTTTGTATTGTGAGATCATTGTTTTACTTTCAGCAAAATATAATTAAACTTTGATGAAATCGTGAATGTGGATTATTCTTCGATCCATTCCCTGATTTATGTGAAGCCATTTTATAAAACTCTGTCTCCAGCCTCCATACTTAATCACATTCATTTTCATTTCTATCTTTCATACAAACAGAGCCATGTCTCAGTCAGTGGTCCAACTCCAGCTAACGGAAATGCAGTTCTGGCTGGACAAAGTGGAGGGTTGGGGTCCAGCTGACATTGCGGACGTTCATAAGGATACCTGTTTTTACTTGAGTTCACTGAGCGATTTCCTCCGGAGACTCCTTCAACACATCACCAGCGTGGTAAGCATGGGACCTGCAAACAACTAATGATTGTTCATTCATACAACCATGCCTTACACACTTGACGTACTGAGATAAATTATCAATTGGATCAGCAGCCAAACAGCCGTCAGATTAATGATGACCAACGCAAGCACACGCACACTCAGAGCTTCTGTCCAGCCATGAACAGTGAGTCCAGCGTTCATAGGCCAACAGAGGCTGTTCTGTGCTCGGTAGAGGTCGCCTATGTCTGGCTGGCAGCGGGGCAATGTTGCGTTTGTCAGGTAATAGCCACGCTGGGACCTGCAGTGCTAACCTAATGTATCCCCAAATCAGCTCTAGCAGTCTTGGGGACAGGGTGCGGGCAGGGGGGTATACAGGACTGAGAGATTTCAGTGTTAATGGCTAAAAAACTATTTAAAATATAAATTCCCAGTTGCCCTGTGACAGTTGTTCCTTACTGTCTATACCAGGGGTCCCTCAATAGGCCGGCAAAGCCTTTTTATTTGCCATGCCAAACATCCCCCAAATAATGAAATTAGGGCTGTGCCGATTGATGGTCAGTATCAGCTGATTTTGTGAAAGAATATGATTGGCCAATATCTTCAACGATAGTGACGCGCCATTTCCATGATAAAATCACTGATTGTTTTAGCCCTCGGGGGGTCTCTTGTCAAACATTTTTCCGATTTCAAACGCTGCGGCGATAGCAACAAGCCCTGGGTCTTTCTTTGCGACTATCTTTGCAGCTTAGCAGCAGGCGACTTCTTAGGCTATCAAAGCACGGTTATAGCGATGCTGGCATTTCAGGTGGCTAATAAGGTTTGTGTTTAGGCCCAATATTTTGTTTGCCTCCTTGCAGAATGTTGCCAAATAGCTCACAAAATGTCTTGCTCTAAAAGTGTAAAAAAGTCCAACACGATAAACGCCATGTTTGTTTTCACTGAGCTTAGGAGAAGTTTACGACCTCCTACGACGGAGTGCTGAATTTTTCCCCCTAACAGCCCAAGAGTGCAATGGACTCATTTATTAAATCAATCAAACTTTATTTTAAAAGTGCTTTTCATACATTTAAATGCAACACAGATGACCTGATTTACTAAAGGTTTGCGTGTACTAAAACACGCGCAAACTAGAT